>NC_090885.1:50467702-50480202 GCF_036669925.1 Montipora capricornis
TTGAATTGTTGAATTTCCAGACTAAACTAAAAGGTTTGAATAGCTAGATTGAACGCTTGAGTTTGAATTTTGACACTAAAAACGCGCCATATAGGTGCCACGTGTGATGGATTTTCACTTTCGCCGTCGGTGATTCTGCGCCCTAGTTTATTACAGACATTATTTTCTCCAGTAATAGTAAGAAACTCACCTCTTCAAAGACATCTCTTTCGATGACGCGGCTTGAAATTTAGCGTTGTGACTTCGCACGTTGAGTATGTGCAGCCAGACTGTGACAATCTTCCCGGTCGCAAAGCTTCTGTAGAAGGTCACCAACACTTTTTACGTGAAGCGTGATGGGGTGATTTATTCTCTCGTGAATCACGCATCACACTAATTTTTTGTCGGCTATCACGCGGCTATGTGCAATCACGCATCCCGCGCCTAATTTGGAACCGATCGCGGTAATAATTACGCTAATAATCTAAATAACTAAATCATACTAAATAAGTAATTATTATTATGCTAATAATCATCACGCCAATAATTTTGGGGCTATCACGCGTCACGGAGACCCCTTTGCCACCCACAATCATATCTGTCAAAGATGAAACGCACCTCGTCACTTAACCTGTACTTGTACTTAGCTTGTACTTGTACTTGTTGAATAGCCAACTTGCTGAACATTTTACAAGCCGTGTACATGTGACTATCTCACGTGGCTTGTCAAGGGATTGGAGCTCGGTAATTCCATCGACAACTCCAAGTCGTCAAGGTGCAACTGCTGCGTGTGGTAGCTTGCTGAGGAAGCTACAGTAGCTCTTCATGACGGAGTGAGGGGCGGTGATTTCGCTGGTGTTTAACTTCTCCAGTATTTTAAATAAAGTGCTTTTTAATGAGCAGTGTAACACCGACCCGTCACTGGCAAACAGGGATCTTAGTACAACTGTGAATTTGTACTTGCCAATGGCTTCCTTGATATCTATTTCAGGACAGTGTCAGGACGACTTCTTATGCCCCCCTTCATGCGGGTGAAGAGAAACCTATCCTCCTGTAGCTCTACAACTTTATCTTGAACAAGCACTTTCACCTTTTCACCATTATTCTTCCTCCATGTCATCAACTTCCGCTTTTTTATGCTAGACCATATGTTTACTTTGTCTGATTGAATACGCTATTGTGTAAATTGCTCCATCACCTTCTTTCCAGTATCGCTTTGTTCGCATAAGTCTTGCTTAATCTCATCAGTCATAACCAATTTCGTCGGCTGTGACTTAGGGTGCGTTCGATTGACCGTATTCTGGAATAAGACTCAAGGCTGTGCTCTAAGGAAAATTTTGGGAAGCCCTTCGGGCTCCCAAGCATTTCAGCTGGGGTGCCCAGCCCTCCAAGTTGGTCGCCCGACTTAATTAATTAATTATCTGAGATCAGCAACGATCTTCATCCATCTCTCTCTCAACAAAACATTGCTGCTACTGCTCTGGTGATCGTCAAACTCGCTAGTGCAAGAAAAACCGCAACCCGTCAAATTTTTCTTGAGAAAGACGAGAAAAGTGGCAATGCCACCGATGTTTTCAGGTTTAAAAGTGAAAAAGTAAAGATTGCGGCAGGTTTATGTAAAAACGTTTGGGTCTAATACAGGTACATGTTTTTACTGGTTAGTTGGGTTGAAAATAAATTTTCAAAAGGTGAATCACGTGGAGCTAATATGTGAAAACTGCCGTGAAACAATTAAACCACCGCTGCGCAAAAGCTATCAATTCTTTTTTAGGAAGTCATCTTGATTTGGACGAAAATCATCGCTACAGGACAGAACTAAAGTATTTTTTTCTTATATTATCAGTAAAATGTTTAGTGGAATGAGCTTTTTGTGGATTCGGTCGAAGCGCCAGTCACAGCGTTATTTGTTTAGGGCACGCAATGATCTGTCAGGAACCAAAGAAAACGCTGGACTGCTCTGTTTCTAAAACAACAACAAATAACACGATATCTTTCCTTTCTTTTATTTCGTTATTTCATATACAGGGGAAAAACAACCATAACCTAAATGTATTTTAGCCAAGCAGGCGCAGCGGCAAAAAAATCGTAAAATATTAAATTTGCATAAACTGCGATTCGCGGGTTCATACAAAAGTAAATTTCACCGCTTCGCCGGCCGCGCTTTACCACTGTCAGAGCAGAAGTAACAACTCTTTTAAAACTATAACCAAGAAATGCCAAACTCCACGTTCCAAATTTAATGCTATTTTTTTTTAGAAAGAACAAGAGCCATAATGGCTCATGGAAAGAATCGAAATTCGTACGGCTGCCGGCCGTAACGTGCAAAGTTACGGATTATGTTACATGTGAAACTTTGAACCGACTGTTTCGTACGAAGAAAAAACATTTTCTGAGAGGTTTCGTAAACTGTAACCACCAGCATATTAAAATTTTTAGCCGCCTTATATGCTGGAAATACAACAAGCCAGAGTGCCCGGCCGGGCGACCGGGTAATTTTTCTCATTCGCCCGAAACCAAATGTTAGTCGCCTCAGGCGACCGGGCGCCGTTAGAGCACAGCCTTGAAGAATACATGGAATATAAGTTTAAAATCCTTCGTTTTTACGGAGATTCACATTAAAATTATCAAACATGTGCCAAAACGCTATTTTAAACATATTTTTATTATCCTTGCTGCTTCGAAACGCTCCAAACATACCGTTTTCATCCTCACTCCACATATTCTTATTCCGGAATACGGTCAATCGAACGCGCCCTAAAAGTAGGAATTGGGACGTGGGGACTCGGGGACTCGGGGACGTGGGGACGTGGGGACGTGGGGACGTGGGGACGTGGGGACTCGGGGACTCGGGGATGTGGGGACGCATTTTTACCATTTGTTTAACTTTTCATCATATTTCAGAAAATCTTCGTCTGTTGATCGTAACTGCGTTGTACCCCGGTTGATCTGAGAAATGGTCATACCAACGTTTCGTTCATGTTGCCTATGTCAAATAAGGACTTAATGCAAAAAAAAATTGTCCCTTCGTTTTACCTAAATTACTCCACTATGTAACTTGATAGTAGTATAATGAAAGTCACCTTTTCATGAAGACGAGTAATAAACTATACTATATATATTTACTAGACCTCTGTTTCACATCATACAAACGAGGAACTTAAACCGGGGTCATCGTAGTTTGATCAAAAATAAGACACAAACAGCAGTGATAAACATATTGAACTTGTTCATTTTGATTATGACTTGATGTTTCGTATGTGCTCTACATACATTTTCAAAAGTAACCGTTGAAATTTAAAACAGCTATTTATATATAACAAAGAAGATGAGGGGACTGGAACCTAGACAAGAATGTCCACACGTAATCAAAACAACGCTTTCACGACATCCATCTACCGAAAGAAAACTTTCACAGGTCTCTACACGAAATGGGATTCCTTCACTCCACTAAAGTACAAAATAAACCTCATCCGCTCCCTCACTTATCGCTACTACCGTCTTTGTTCATCTGGCTCCTTGCTACAATCTGCCCTCAATGATCTTCGAAAACTCCTTCTTCAGAACGGTTACCCACAAGGCATAATCAACTATCATATCAACGATGTTTTGAACAAAAACAGACAACATCAGCATAGCAATCCAGTGTCTACAGTTCCTAAGAAAGATATTGTTATCCTACTTCCCTACTTAGGTTTGCAAAGCTACCTATTTGTTAAACGCCTGAAATCTTGTGTGTACAAATTCTACTCTTGTGTTAACCTTAAGATTGTTTTTCAGAGCACTCGATGTATAAAATCTTTCTTTCCTTACAAGGACCGTATTAATCGTTCACAACAATCCAGAGTTATTTACAGAGCAAATTGTTGGGATTGTAATGGTTTTTACATCGGTAAAACTAAACGGCGGCTTCACGATAGAAAAACCGAACATTTTAAGGCCCTAGCTAAAAATGACAATACTTCAGCCATTGCTGACCACGTCAAGGCCACTGGACATAACATCAAGTGGGATCATTTTTATATTTTAGCGAAGGGCAAAACAGACTATCATTGTAAAATAAAAGAGACCTTCTTTATTCAAGAACTTGAGCCAGCTTTCAACGTCAACGTCGGAAGTGAAAAGCTGATGCTTTATTAATCTTTTCTGTTTTTAGTATTATTATCATTATTATTATATATTTTACTGTTAAGTATTTGCTTAATATAGGTTCCAGTCCCCTCATCCGCTTTGTTATATATAAATAGCTGTTTTAAATTTCAACGGTTACTTTTGAAACTGTATGTAGAGCACATACGAAACATCAAGTCATAATCAAAATGAACAAGTTCAATATGTTTATCACTGCTGTTTGTGTCTTATTTTTGATCAAACTACGATGACCCCGGTTTAAGTTCCTCGTTTGTATGATGTGAAACAGAGGTCTAGTAAATATATATAGTATAGTTTATTACTCGTCTTCATGAAAAGGTGTCTTTCATTATACTACTATCAAGTTACATAGTGGAGTAATTTAGGTAAAACGAAGGGACAATTTTTTTTGGCATTAAGTCCTTATCTGACCTAGGCAACATGAACGAAACGTTGGTATAACCATTTCTCAGATCATTTTACAATTCCCCAAGTATATCGAGGCTTGAACATTTAAAAGTACTTCCACTTTCTGCATCCTAACCTTTTTATTTTAAATTATGCCTTTCACTCGTAGTTGTCTGTCACGTCACATTTCTTGACTGAAGACGTCATAACGCTTGTTTTTGAGATTGGGGGAACGTTTACCCTAAAAACGTCCGACAAAGTTTTGCTTGAAACTGCTTAAAACTACCATTAACGTATAATTATACCTATCAATGTGATATCGTTCATTTTTATTGTGACCTCTATGTGATTTGACCTTTTTTTTTTCTTTTAATTTTGATTTACCTTTGCCATTAAGATAGGCATATGATTAAAAGGCTGAGTGATAAAGCCTCGATAGGAGTACTACAGCAAGGTATCTTGATATAAGATGACTTTTCCATCCTCGTTTCCGATAAAATATTTCAATTGTTTTTAGCCGTTAAAAATCACGTGACACATTTCAGATGAAAGAGGGAGTAGAAAGCAAAGTATGCAGATTTCAAGTTAACGTCGATTGGATAAATGTTTCCTCGTAAAACAAAAATATGCCAACTTATTCGCTTGGTCAAGCCTAAACACACAGAAGCGTTATTTAGCTTCTGGCCCGGGGACGGTACTTTTGGAATTTCTGGGTGGGGGATGTGCCGCTAGGACCTTGGAACCCTTAGCCTAAACCAGAGCTGGTTCAGGTGAATTTTGCTACCCCGTACCAGAGTAAACTCCCCAAACCCTCCCTATCCTAGAGTAACTGTTTTTCAGAAACTACTGAGGTCACTAGCACAGTCTAGCCAAAGCAAAACCTATACCACAATCGTTTCTCTCTCAAAAAATGATTTATTTATACTTGAAGGCGGTAGTTTCTAAAGAAACTGTGGTGCTGTGTCGGTGGAGAAGTAGTATACAAAAATTTGGTTTTATCAACTTTCCTTAGTGTAGATAAAATCTTCAACCAACTGGTCAGTTCCGTGAAAAATTATATCCAATTCTAGAAACAAACGCTCTGATTTATGTATCCTATCCTAGAGTAAACTGCTTGAAAACCATACCATTCACAGCGCCACATACCTATATAGCTCATATATGGCAGTACCCCCCTCCCCCTCCTGGGGGGCTTCTGGCACTCTGATGACGAACATTTTCGACAACATCAACGGTGACAACCCGAATCAAAGGTAACAAATTGAACAAGCGCCAGGAGAGATGTAGTCACAATGCCGCCAACAAGGACATTGGCACGGTATTTAAACTTCAGTTACAGAGAAGGAGTCATAAGGCTCAAGTTTCTGAGCAACAACAACAACAAACGCTGCAACGTGAAATTTCAGCTGCAGTGTCAGCAATGGGCCATTAGGTCTTCTGCTTTGTCTCACATTCGAGCTCTGTGACGGGTGCGAGAATGACTTTTCGAGAATCCAATTTTTGATTTCGCTGTGTATTTAGCTGGTACTTGAAAAGCATACCGATGATATTTTTGCAAAATAACATAAGCAATTCAACTTTCTTGGCGATGTTGTCCCATTTCTGAAATTCTATACTTCGAAAATGTGTCGCCGCGTCCCCACATCCCTGAGTTCACACGTCCCCGAGTCCCCGAGTCCCCACGTTCTCACGTCCCCGAGTCCCCACGTCCCCACGTCCCCGTCCCACTTTTAGTCACAGCCAATTTCGTCACCAAGTTGAACAGGTCAGTACTTTCTTCAGTGGAGGGATTCGGAAATATTTTAATTGCTGACTTTAGTTGTTGGATATTCCTTTCTGTGCGTGTTAATGAAACAGCTTCAGAAAGGCAATGGTGTTGGACCTATTTCCTTCGATCAACTCCTGTCATACATCTAGCTTCTTTTGCCAACCGTGCTAGTTCGGGAGCAATTATGACAGACTTGTCACTAGGGTTTGCGTTCAGAGAGAAACCTCCAGACACTTTTATAGAACGATCTATATGTTCTAAGGCGTGACCTGCGCCCGGCCCAATGGACAGAAGGGTACTTAGCGATTCTTAATCAATACTCAGTTAGGCTTTGGTAGATTGTGCTAGGATAATTTTAATCATAATTTAGCAAAACGAGCATTATTTTAAGCCTTTATTTCAGTTTAGCACTGCTAGCATAATCCGAGCTTTTATGCGTTGAAAACAAAAAAAAAACCATCATGGTTCTAGAATAATTCAGTTTGTGTTTTATTTCTGTATTGTTTTTGGAAAACGTTCAGGTGGCAGACCAGGTTTCCCTGTGCATGACTCTCCTCAAGCCACCACGCTTATGGCTCGGCGGCTTGGCCCCTCAGGCCACTGATCAATGATGGCGTCGTCCTCGAGTACATCCACTTCCAGCCTCGTTCCCAGGGTCTACTCTGCTTCAAGATGGCGGGGCGGAGAAGACCCTGGCACACACCGTTCCATTTGAATTCTCTCCGGAATTTCCCAAAATTCGTGGATGGTGGACAAAACACTGACCCCCAGTCCATGGACTACCCAACTGGACTACCCTAAAATGGACTAACTCTTAAAAATTCCATTTCGAATGAGTGCTATTGAAAGAACTGAATTGATTATAATACTTACATTGCACAAACCTTGATAATTTTCATCCATACGGGCATGGATTCACTTAACTTACCGTACATGAAGTAATCAGCCATCACAACAATTCGTTAATTACGTCCCAGGAGGGGAGCGGTGGTTTTCAAAAAGGTGTAGTGTTTCAAAACTGAACCCCCCCAAAACATTTTGTGGTAAAAAATATACCCCCCTTCCCAATTCTTGTTTGAAAAACGTACCCCCCTCCCCTCCTGAGGAGGTACTCCTTAGGCACGATTGAAAGACCGCGAAAAGATGGAGTACAAACTGGCGAGCAGGAGACTTATTTATTAAAGAGCCTTCTGGGTAATTTTCAAGATGGCGGATTGAGAGCTACAATACTCGTCACATTTGTTGGAACACCCATCCTCGTTTCCCCCCTCCTTCAATGTTGATTTCAAAACTACCAGAAGTTGTCCGAAATTTTTTCTAACGCACTGAATTGGGGGGAGGGGGAGAAGGGATAAGCTGCCATCTTGTAACACGACGATTCTAGATCATTCGCGTAACGTGTTCCAACGAAATGTGTCTAGTATTGTAGGTTCCAGGCTCTTGCGCGACCATGTCAAACAACCCTTCCCTCGGGACCTGAAATCGCCTCAAATATTTCGTCAACCACGGTATCGAGGATAGATTCCCTAGACTGCTGTTGCTGTGTCATAAAATTTGACCCCCACTCATGTTTCTTACCAATGAAAAATCAACCCCCAAAAAGGGGCTTGTTTTAAAATTGTACCCCCCTCCAAAACCACCGCCCCGTCCCCCGCACCCCCGGGACGTAATTAACGATCGGTCCCTAACCTTTTTAAAATGGGTGCTTAGATTAAAAAACTGTTGAACAATGCTGTTTAAAATGGGTGTTTCGGCTTAAATAAGCACTATTTGAGATGCTGCTTACACAATGAAGCGCATTGTAGGAGGAGTCTGTTGAATGAGAGCCATTTCAAGATTCTTAGAAAGTGTCAAGGCAAATTTGATTGTTCACTGTCTGAAATACTTTACATCAAGAAATTCAAACCTAATTTCAACGTCCAAACGGACTCCATACGTGCGAGACTTTTTGTTTAACTAACTTGTAAATTATTTTTATCTCTCATTGTTCGTCTAAGTATTTATAGATCTTAGTTTTATACATTTTTGACTTGATAACGACGTTATGGTAATGTCGAAACGTCGTCGATTTTATTCAACTTTTTAGCTTTTTAGATCTTAGAATGCTTTTAAGAAACGTTCTTTCGCAATTTTTTATTGTCAGCGGCGTAAATATTCCCAGGAACTGGTGAATCGTGAAGAGAAATGTTGCAATACCCCCCTCTCCTCCCCTGTTGGTGGATTTTGTTTTCTTTTGTTTCACGTTTTTCCCGCGCAAGTTTGAAGATGGCGTTGAGGGAAACTGGCGAACAGACGCTCAAAATTCCCTCAAAAAATGCAAAAGCCATATTAATACACTCAGATGAGCTTGTGAAATTATGTGACAGACTTCCTAAAGTTCCTAATCGAGTAAGTCGTACCGCTTCGGATGGCATTTTCTCGTTATTTTGCGTTTGAACTTAACAGTTTGAGATCAAATAATATACTCATGGTTAATTCTTGCAGGCATCGTTTACACACTCACTTATCAAAGCCTATGGACTTCTAGAGAATGTCAGGTAACGACACAAAAATGTCCTTCTACCTCCCCTTGTAATAAATCAGAAAGGATCAAATACTACTGCTTTTACAGTAATTCAAGTTGATGTCGATTTACATTGGGTGCCCTGGCTGATACATGTACGTTTGCTGAAGACACGAATTATATACTATTAAGCTTATCATCTACTAGAGATCGAAACCCATAAACAAGGCATCTCCTTAAATACAAATGTCATCTCGCTTGGTAAAATATGAGTTGTTAATTTTGTCACTGGAAGCTTATTATTACAGAGCTTACCTGTTATCAAACAGGTTCATTAAATATTCATAACAATAAATTCTGAATTAGGAGGTTTTAGAGCATTTAAGTCATCGAAAGGTCTTGACAGGGTTGTTAAAATTGTCCTTTTCACTTTTTTATTCTATTTGTCAGCAAAGCAGCTTTTTTGTTGAATATTATAGAATACAGCTTTGTTAAAATTATTTTTAAATTGATTTGTGAACTTTCTAATAAAAGATAGTTTAGCCAGGGGATCTAGCCTCAGTTGTTCAAAAGGTGGATGTTACACTATCCGCCAGATAAATCACTATTCAGTGGATTAACACAAGGAAACCAATTGAGTTATCCAGTGGATACCCGGCGTGGATAGTGATTTATCCAGCAGATAGCGCTATCCACTGGATAACTCAGTTGGTTTTGCTAATGTTTATCTGCTGGATAGTGATTTCTCTGGTGGATAGCGTTGTCCACCTTTAGAACAACCGAGACCTGACTGAATAGGACAGTTTCCAGTAGTCTATTCAAAGTGTGTGAAAAGGTTTATAAAGTTCACACACTTTGTTTTGCAGCAGGTGTGTGTGCAAAGAATTATATAAATCTAGAGTGCTATCCAATGAGGAACCTGACATGAAAGACGACCCCCTTTCATATCACACAAAGTTGAATTTAGTGATCTCCTAAATGTATATTATTCAGTCACAATATTGTTCTGTTTAATAATTTGTTACCTGACTCATCAATCCAATTTTGATCCGGGTTTATCCCCATAAACGGGGGTGGCCGGATTTACCCCACTTTGTCAGCAATCTTTCTAGCTCTCACTCTCCATCTTGCTCGATTCATGGCATCCTTTTCCTCCAAAGCAACGCTCTTGCTCTCCTTCTCCACTTGCATCTTCCACGTCTTCTTTGGTTGTCCTCTCTTCCTCTTGCCCTTCACTTCGAA
The DNA here is from genome assembly GCF_036669925.1 of Montipora capricornis. Taxonomy (NCBI): domain Eukaryota; kingdom Metazoa; phylum Cnidaria; class Anthozoa; order Scleractinia; family Acroporidae; genus Montipora; species Montipora capricornis. The sequence continues at coordinate 50,477,731 of NC_090885.1, forward strand.
CTCCAACGCTTTTCTCAGAACATGCGCATCATCCCTCCTCAACACATGCCCATACCATCTCACTCCATTTGCCCTTGCCATCTGAACCACTGTTTCCTTCAATCCCAACATCTCCATCAGGTCCTCTGACTAGCCTTAATTTTACAGGGGAACAGGACCAATTAAAAACAACATTTAAAGTATTTGATATTTTAAGTGAATGAAAAACAACATCTCTATGTGATTGATACAAAGTTTCCTTGCAATGAGTAAATGAATGAGTGAATGAATGTATTGCTAGTTGTAGTGGGCCTTTTAACCCTGTCTGCTCATTTTAATTGCATGTGCTTAAAATTTCATGTCTTCACTTGTTGTACATACAGTTATTATTATTTTATATACATGTATGTTGTGTTTTCAGAGTTGTTCACCCCAGAAGAGCATTGGTTCGTGAACTTTCAGCTTTTCATTCCATGGATTACATTGAATGCCTTAAACAAGTGACGAATAGCAATGACTGTGCAGAAGTAGAGAATGCAACTGCAGAGCATGGCCTTGGTAAGACCACAGAGGCTTAGCTGTAGGTGCTGGAATTGAATCATGTTTTATACTAGCTGAAAGATGGCCATGTTTCAATCTTAACCCCCAAGAAACAATAGACCTCAACATGTTAACTAGTGCAAAGACATTTTGATTTCCATGATGATTGCAATTGTCATTATCAGCGGATAAAAAAAATGTACATCACTTTCTGAATGAATACATGTAGGTAAACAAAACTTTAGAGATCATTTTGTGTCGTTAAATTGACTTGAACGTAATCAAATAAGCATTCATATATTCTTTGGTCAGTGGGCTTTTGGGCATGTGTCACTCATGTGAGCAGGGTAAGCTATTGGGGACTTTCATTTACATTTTTGCTTACTTTAGAAGCCAACTTTGCAAAGAATCATACTTACCAAGCCTGGGTTGTTCAAAGGTTGGTTAGGTTTAACCTGCATTTGATACCACGACAGCCCAGAAATTTTGATACTACTCCACCAGTAGTTAGAGCTAATCATTCTTCAAGCAACAGGGCCCTGCTTGACAATCAATCAGATATGCTTTGATGCTACTTTGGGTGGAAAAAATTAATGTGCTGAGCTTTCACATTTATTCTACCCTTACTTTTTTGAACTATTAAGAGGAAGAAGTCTGTCAGTCAGCAAGGAAATAAAAGGACTCTTTTTACAGCTTTAAGGTGGCTCTAACTAGTTTCAACATTTTGAAGAGACACTCTCTTTCGAAAGATTAGCACCGCACACTTTGTCATGTAACAGCAATGTTATGGTACTATATGAAACACCGATTATTACTGAACAAGATATGGTAATTACTACATGTATGATGTAATAAGCTACCTTGGCAACGGGAAAGCCCAGCAAAAACATACAACACATGTATTTTGGCTTTAATTGCTCATATCGATTAAACAAACTCGGTGACCCCCATTTTTTATTGCTGGAAAGTGATCAAAAGGTCTAGATGAAACTTTCTGCAAAGTTTTAAAAAAATCTGTACCAGTTGCAGAACCAGAGCCACAGAGTTAGGGTGGTTAGGGTGGCTCTGAATCACTTTCGAGCAATAAAAGATGGGGGTCACCGAGTTCGTTTTTGAGAGATGTGCAACTAAAGACAAAATCAAGGGTGTTATTATAGGGTTTTCCCATTGCAACAGTGACTTATGACATCACATTTATTATTATTTAATAATGACTGCATCTTGTTCAGCAATAATTGGTGCTTCTTAATATGGTACCGTAACATTTGCTAATACATGATACAGTGTTGCAGTGCCAATCTTTCAAATAAGAATGTGACTTGAAAGCTTTGAAACTGGCTTTAGCCACCTTAAATCAACTCTGGGTACTTTTACACAAGGCAGGAGCATCAAAACGTTGGGTCTTGAATTGTAACTTGCATTCATTAAATCTTCCAACCAGACTGGCATCAGACCACGGCTTGAAATTAACGGAAAAAATCCAGCCGCAATTTTGCAACAAGACACGAAAATCTCGTCACAATTTCACAAATTTTAGTCGCAAAATCGTCGCGCCGCTAGCCTGTCACAGTGTTTTGTGCTCCCCCGTGTTATCTGTTTCCCCGAACACTGAGCACTAGTGCTGCGTGTTCCCCCTTCCCTCCGCATCGAACATTTCAGTGCTGGTATTTTTTACAGGTCTCAGGTCATTGTTTTATTAGTACAGAAAGTATCCTAAACATGCAAAAAAAGCTAACCTTAGGCCTATTAGACCTAATCAAGGTCCAAGGTTAGCTTTTATGAATGTTTAGGATGCTTTCTGTATTTATATTCTGCTATCATACTTACCGTTATGGCGTGATTACCTTCATATTTCTTTTTGTTTTGATGTATTCTTAAGTCAGCAATTTTGAAGGTAGCAATAATAATTATGTTCTATGGGGAGGGAAGGGGGCGGTGTCTGACATTTGCAGA
>NC_090885.1:50485202-50497702 GCF_036669925.1 Montipora capricornis
CATTTGCATGGACAGTGAAAATTTCAAACAAAAGTACATGTAAGACAGTAATTTGTGATCTTGAAATTTTTTGTGGTATCCTTTTGATAAAGGACATCTGTATGAAAAAGTTAAATCTATCATTGATTGATTATCTGGCCAGGGACTGGATCATATATGGATGTTGGTGAAGGGAAAGGAAGGTACTACACTGTCAATGTGCCTCTTAAAGATGGAATTACAGATAAACCTTTTGTACAGATCTTTTCCAGGTATAGTGAAATATTCTTGTTTGTACTTATTGTCAATACCTGGTTACCTATGGCCAATTGCAGGTCAAAACAGCTCTGTCACTTGTGATCAAACTCTCTTCAAGACATTGCAATGATAGCCTGTCAGTCCAGTCAAAATAGTAATAATTAACCTTTTAACCCCAAAACCGCATCTCATTGACGAGTAAAATCGTGTGGCATTAAACAGAGTAAAATCTATTAATTCTGACCACTCCCAGGAGTCAGTGGGTTGTAAATTTATTATTATTATTATTATTATTATTAACATTATTATTCTATCTCCGTTAACTTTATGCCAATTTACAACACAATAGCCGAATTATTGGGTTATTAATTAATTATTGGTGTCAGGCATAGCCTGGTGTTATACAGTCATGTACTTAATTGTACTGTGCTGGATACAGTATCTTAGGGTCCACTTAATAGCCAGACTGAAATCCAGATTGTATTAAAGACAACTGGCAAGTTTTTGTTCTTTATTGTCTTCACAACAGTACTGTACTAACCGTCTCAATTAAAGACCCCAACCTAAAAAAAAAAAAACGTTTTTGAAGTTGGTGCTTTAGTTATTACAAACTGGTGATTGTTGATTGGCACTCAGATGCATAAATTGGCCAATAGAAACTATGAGTTGCCGCCTGTTCACTGAATTTACATGTAAGTCCTGCTGGTCGGGGGTTAATACCTGGGCTGAGTTACACAGACTGTGTAGCGGATGCTAACAATACCTTACAGTGTACATGTGCCTTTCTAATTGAGCTGTGCGCTTCACAGTGCAGTCCTGAAGACTTCAAGGAAGGGTGATTAGTATGGCTGGTTTGTTTATGGTCAATAAGGAAAACTTCAGAGACTTTGGAGATCCTTTAAAGAACTAAATAAGATAGATAGATAGATAGATAGATAAATCGATAGATAGATAGATAGATAGATAGATAGATAGATAGATAGATAGATAGATAGATAGATAGATAGATAAATCGATAGATAGAGGCTTGTTTATGCTACACATTTGCAATATTTACTGAATTGCCAGGTAGGCCAGCAATAAGCAGACAGTACGTCATAGTCACAGAATACATGTACATGTAATTTTAATTACATGAAGGCTTAGGGTAGATTTAAAATGATATGTAATCTCAAAATCCAACCTTTGTTGGTTATTATTCAGTGTATGGTGGGGTCGCATATGATGTTTCAGTCTTTCGTTTCACTGTTTTGGTTTCACTGTTTGGTGTTTCACTGTTTCATGGCTTAGTTTCAATAACATTCATGAGGGGTGGAAGCTGACACACATTTTTGATGAACCTCTCGCAGGCAGCAGATTGCCTGAGTCCAAGTGTGTCTGTACTCCAAGTGGGTACTAACCAACCCATTTAGTCTAGATTATTTGGAATATAAGTGCCACTGTAGTGTTTATGTGAGTGCTATCATCAGATACATCACGGCAGCATTTGTATTTGTAAGGTTGGCTTTAAATCAGGTTATGGCATGAATTCATGTTACTTTGTAGCATAGGTAATTCAGTTATTTGCCAGTGTTTTTCTGTCAGGTTTGTCTAGGCCAGGGGCAATTTGAAATGCGCCCATCCTGTCATACACTAATTTAATTAATTAAGCTGCACGTACATGTATAAAAAATTATTGGGCAAAGTATTTCCCTAAATTTACAAACACAAGCATAGGAAAAGAAAAAAGATGTGCTTTCTCATTTACTGTAGGAAATGGCTTTGTAAATTTCAGTGATACCTCTTGAGATCTGCAAGAATAAGAAGCAACTTTGCACTTGTATTTTTTACAGGGTATTGTCAGAGGTAAAGCTGAAGTTCAAGCCCAAAGCTGTAGTTTGTCAATGTGGAGTTGATACTTTAGCTGGTGATCCCATGGCCTCTTTTAACCTCACCCAGCATGGTATCGGAGAATGTGTTAAACGCCTCATGGACTGGAATCTACCACTTTTGCTACTAGGTGGAGGTGAAATTACAATATCTGTTTTTGACCAACCGACTTGATTTAGTAATAATAAGCCTAAGTGCAATGAGGGTGACAGTTTTTTACACAGTATAAGGGAAGTTTCTTCGTTGATCCATTAAAGCATGTGCAATTTCAGAAGACAGGGCATGAATTGAACAAGAGGATGAATTTTAATGTATGCATTTTTCTTTTACTTCATAACCCATTCATCCCTGAAGCAGCCCATCTACAAATGTATGAGTAAATTGTCTGGCATCAGAATAAAAAAGTCTCACTCTTATACATGTAGGTCGGACTGAAAGGGCTAAGTCATACCCAATTAGAGTACAGCATGACTTCCCCCTGTCTCCTTTGGGTACCTGGTCCTCGGCAATTGTTTCTTGACTTTGTTTTGCCCTCTCCATTTTACATTGTATCATTTGTTTAGTGACCTTCAATGAAGCTGTTGCCTTTGACAACAAATAATTCTACTTTATTGAACTTTTGACGAGTTAAGTTTGTATTAAAGCAAACTCAGCTCTAATCCTCAAAGGAAGGTTACTGAGCACCAAGGTAAAAAGAGAATGGGATGTACATGTACGTTAACAAATTTTAAAAAAATTAATATTGTATTGTGACAATTTAAGGTCACTTTAAGTAAGTCATTTTAAGTAAATTTATTACTTTAACTTTACTTCACAATTTGATTCACACTACATTTCATGTGTTTTTCTTAAATTGTAAAATTTCAATACACACCTTTTGCTCAACTACATGTTTCTTGTTTCCCTTAAATACCAATCCTTTTTTGGGGAGGTACAAGATATCTTACACCCATTTCTCTTAGGAAAACCCTTTGTTTACCTCTTGGGTTGTTAGATACCCTTGATAGGTTTAGAATAATTTATTGTACTCATAATTTCCTTGCATCTACTCTGAGTAAGCTTCATTTAGCTCATCAAGACCTTCAGTTGATTCAGTTGGCATCAACAAGTACAGCATTACTAGTTCCTGTTCTTCTTGCATACTTTTGTTTTATTTGTAATAAACCAGCTGGTAAATCTTGCTCTGATTTTGTTGTCCCTGTGTCGATTGTTTTGGCTGTCTTGCAGTAGAAAATGCATTAATTGGTTTTAAACTTCAAGGCTTCTTTCTTGTAATCAGGAGGATACAATGTAAAAAATGCAGCAAGGTGTTGGACATACTTGACGAGCATAGTTCTCAATCAGTCACTCTCTTCTGACATCCCAGAACATGAGGTAAGTACCACACATTTGCTTCCCAAGGATATTGCCCAGTGGGACTAGAGATGTCTATCTGTCAAAGTAAGGGTGTGGTTTGAAATCCCTGGCCAAGCTATTACTCTTGGTGCCACTACTGTATGATTAACAAGTCAAAGGAAAACTATGATACATTGCTTACAAAATGGGAGTTCTGTTGCAATCAGTTGGTTTCTGATCTTGTTAGGTAATACTGCCTGAATTTGTGTTTGATTTTTATCTAAAAAGAATGTGTTATCGTTGGCAGGCTACACTACAGTAGGTCACTTTCAAATATCTGAAGGGTCCTCAACTATGTAAACAGCTATGACTGCGTCACTTTGCAATAGGTAAAAACAAGTATTGTTTCCAAAAATTTTCAAGTAATATATCAAACACGAGAAGGAGTGTTTCATCGGATATCCAAACACTGAGAAGCGAGTTGAAAAATGAGGCCGAAGGCCGAGTTTTTTAACCGATTTCGAGGTGGTTGGATATCTGATGAAACACTCGTTTGAGTGTTTGATATTGCTTCTCAAAGGAATCAGTATTTTAAGAGATATTTGGGATCAAAGTTCAAGGCTGCTGCCTAAGAAAATTTTAAAGGGGCCCTCAGAGCTAAACGGTGAGAACTTAGGAGCCCAACATATGAAATGAAAGGTGTTGCTGTGAAAAATTAAGGAGCCCAGAGCTATTCTTTGGGAGCCCCAGGCTACCGGGCTCCTTTTAGGCAACAGCCTTGAAGTTGGCGAAATTTTAGGCTAATTAAGACCACATATCCAAACTTCCTTCACGGTAGTGATTTCTTTTTTTTTTGGCTTATGAATTATTAACGAGTTTGAGAACTTTTCACGAAGTCTGGAACAGATCATGAAACAGCTGTATTTAGTTATATTTTATAGATACAAAAGAGCAAGGGGAAAATAATCGCCAACCAGTATTTTGGCTCCCTTAACCCATTCACACCTCAAACGCACTAGGACGCCCCTATTGACGAGTAAAGTCATCTGGGGTCCATGAGTTAAACCTTTTTACAAGGTTGTTAAAAGCCTACATGTGTGAAGTACCAGAGGATAGCCATTTACACTGTAGCTAGGAAAGAGTGAATTCTTATTGAAAAGGAATGCTTCACTGTTCAACTACACACACAAGAAGGTGATACCAGAAACAGCTGGATATTTCTCAACTTTGTAAACACAGCTATCGAGAGGTTTATTTGTTTATTTTTATTTGTTTGCCACACATACAAAGAAAAAGAAAGAAAATAAACAGATTACAGTAAGTTACAACAACCTAAAAGCAGGGCTCAAAGTGTATTTTTGGCTTTGGGAGCACTTGTGCTACTGAGTGTATATTTCTAGGCGCACTGCCAAAATTTTAGGCACACAGCAGAAAATGTTAAAGGCACAGCTTATAAAACCACTGGGAACACCTGTTCCAACAGAAAATCAGAACTTAAGACATTATTATGTCATCTTCAGTTTTTTGTATTTTATTTTAATCCTGTGTTTGTTGTTTTAACTAAGGCTGACTTACTTTTTGTTTGAGACAGCCTTAAAATTGTTGTGGTTTTTAAATCAACTTGACCTCTCAATTTCAACAACATATTATTACATGTTGTCATCCTGTTAAAGGACATTCGTGATAACAGAAAAGTTGTCATCATTTGTTTTCTTTTCAATGTACACTTGTAACCAAACAAAATATACTTGAAAACTGGAATAGATACACAACTTCATAGTTGATAATAGACGTGTACTTCAGTGATTCCATCAGGTCACCAAGTGACAGAAATAAATCCTGCGCATTTGACGTCGTCGTCATAGGCCGCTATGTCTCGTGCATTCCTTTACAGTAATTCCGGCTGTTGTTAAGTGAGCCTGCACATGCTTTCAACCCATGGCAGAGGTCTCTTTTCCCGTACTCATCAGCCCAGTGAACACAGAAGAAAACAGACCTCTGCTAGCAGGGAACCATTGACTAACGATGAAGATGAATGCACAGGGAAAGCTAAACAGTATCTGGAGCTCATCAATTCTTTCTCTGAATCCCACTCTAGCTACTCGAATTCATTTAGCCCTGCTCTTTGAAATTTGTATATTTTTCTTTTCTTGCTCATTGGCTCATCCTCTTTAGCTTTATTGTGGACTGATATAGTGACACAGTATCATTCAAGGCAGATTTACTCACTTTTGTAGAATGTGAAGGCTGGCGTTTCATAAGAAGCCCATTGGATACAAGACAATACAAGTGCAATGACTTAATTAACTGGGTTATAATTCACTTTTTTAACAATTTTCTTAACTTGAAGAAGCCTCATACAGTATTGTTGACCCTCTGTTGACTTTCCACTATCACAAACCTTTAACATGGGCAATATGTATGTATGCTTTATTCGTAGTCTGCATTTGCATGTGTCAGCAGAGTTTTAACAAAATGGAAGAGTATGGGGTGGAATGAAACATCAACAGCAAAAATGGACCTTCACTGGCATTGGGGGAATTTTTTGAGAAAACTGATGACAAATAAACACACACAGATGAAAGGGAAATAATGTAACTTTATTATTTAGGGCAGGAAATTGAACCAGGGACTACCTGAAACAAATTCAGCGAGCGTGGTCAGAATGCAGTCTTGAACCCGGCGTCTCCGGATATCAAGGCACGGGCCCTTACCACTCGGCCACACTGCCTTCAATTTTCCACAACCATAGCACAGTGACACCTTTAATCTTCCACTGAGCAATGGCTTGGCAACACATGCTGACAGCAATGAGTATCTATCCCATCGGAACGCAGAAAAGTAGAAATATTAATTAATTTTCAACGTATCATGTTGCGGCATTACTTCGGAAAGTGAAACGCAAATTGGCATATCTTAAAAGAAAATCGTTGTCTTATCGATTAGTTTACATCTGAGTGAGGGACAAATTTGCATATTCTGACCCCTAACGGTAGTTGCTTATATGCTTTGCGTATCCATGACTGAAAATCACATACTTTTTTTTCTTCAGATTTTGAAAGTGTGTACATTTGCTTAACACCTGACTGGCAAAATTTTGAGCTTTGATTTTTATCCGAGAGCTGTTTACTAAGTTTTGGATTTCATTTTGGTTTGCCATTATTGATCACGTTCAAAACTGACCGATTGGACCTCAGGGTTGGATCTGGTGTAAAGTGACATTTACTCACTGGCTTATAATTTCAGCTTGGAAATGCAGCTTATTATAATTATGTGCAAAACACAATTTTAAAAGCCTGAAAGTCCAAAACTCCTGTGCTGCATATTAATTCAGAAGTATACACATGCATTGCATTCTTACGGTAAACTAGTGAGTCATTGATGTCATTTTCTCCTTGATCCAGCTCTCAAGATTTTAAAATTAGTAATTGCAGACCATTAAATAGAAAAATTCCAGTTAAGATAAACAGGTGTCTTCTTAATTAATTAATTAATTAATTAATTAAGTAAATCAAGGCTTAAAACTTGGGTCACACAGTGTTTCGTTAACATAGTTTTTAAATCCACAGAAATGTTTTGGTCATAGTAGCACTTTAATTAACTGAGTAGGAACTGCCTTTGTTATGTGAGATAATGTCATCTGAAAATGCTTGAACTGTAGTCATTTCAGATAATTATGTAAAACCTTTGCTCCAATTCAGCAACACTCGCTGATCTCCTGAATTGGCAGCATTTTTTGAAGGTGTGCGAAACAATAAAGGAGTCTTTCTGGAGGAGATTTATTATTAATTTTTGATTTTAAAACCAACCAAATATCTGGTTGCAGTTTGTTTCATAATCACTTTGAACTTGAATATTTGGTTTGTCACTATTTTTTAGACTAATACCTTATCAATTTAAGTACATGTACATTGTATGTCCTGTGTTTATTTAGCTGATGTAGCATTTTTTGTTCTCTGTAAATCTTTATTTTTAAAGTTTATTATAAAATTATTATTGTTATTGTTGTCGATGTTTTAGCAATTACCGGTAGCTGGCATGGGTGCCACCTGGTCCATGTGTCCTGTTGGAACTCTGCCCTGTTGGATAAAACACCTTTTTTCCTCCCTTGTTTGTCTGAGTTTTTTCCTTTCTTACTATAAATGTTATTTTTTCTGTTAATTTATGCTCAGTTAATGTCACCCAATAAAAGGGGGAAAAGGGCTAGACTATTTAAATGTCATCAGCATCATCTCTGTGGTATTTTTATCTGCTGCCTTATGAGTGACAGTAGATATGTGCCACAGACCAGCTGGCTCAGTGAAGAGTGCACTTTTGTGAGGGAGGTTGGATTTGAACCCCAGCAGGACCAATTCAGAATTGTAAAATAGATGTAACTGAGGAGAAAGCAGTGTTTCCTTTGTAATTTCCCCTCAATTGGTATAGGACAGTATGCCCTGTCTCACATAACAGTATAACTCTGTGAGACGTTTTTTATCATGATTATTAAACAAAGAATGCCATAGAAGTAAGTGTTACAATAACTTACTGTACCAGGGAAATTACCTTACAATATTTGCGATTCGTTTACATGTTTTTGACACACAAGTACCGCAACCCCCACTCCCCACACTCACGTACACACACACACACATGGAATATGTTTACAAAATACCGGTAGTAGAAAAGAAGAGCTATTGGTTTTGAAATGAGTGACCAATTATACTCTACAAGATGGGATACCTGTACAGTTGGAGAACAAGGGGCTGTTTTTTAAAGTACATGTACATGTAATAGCGGTTCCCATTTCTTTGCTGTTCTTTGTTTCTTTGTTGTTGTATGGTCCTTCTCTAGTTTAAATATACATGTATTGATTTGTAGATGTCGTAAGTATTCTGCTACTCTGTGAGCAGAGTCTCTTTCGATCTTCCTAGATAAGTTGGGAAGAGGACCTGACTTATCTAGGAAGATCGAAAGAGACTCTGCTCACAGGGTAGTATTCTTTGAAAGCCAGATGAAATATTTACTTGTCAAAAAAAAAAAGTTAATTTGCAAATTGTACATGTATTTAGGGGTATTTGGCCTCAGTCCCTGAAAAGCATATTCCATGAGTGGTCGACTTGGAAAGAAGTGATCGACCAGAACGTAAGAGTAACCAACAACAGTGCAATTGAAGGGAGTGCTAAAACTGGTAAAATGAAAAAAAAATCTACTTACTCAGTACATGTATCTACATTTAAACACTTCTTCATTTTTTTTTCCAACTTATGTTATAGAACTTTTTGGCTTATGGACCTGACTACCAGCTTGATGTTCCACCGAGCAGAAGACAGGATATGAACAGCAAAGAGGACCTTATCAATCTCTTCAACACTCTATTAGGTATATAAATAATAATAATAATAATAATAATAATAATAATTAGTATTATTATTTATATGATCATCATCATCATCATCATTACTATTTATGAAATGTAGATTCTAAAGTGATCCTCACACGTATCTGGACAATTTTAGTAATATTGTCTCTTAGACACCTGAAAAATTCAGTAGGCTTCAATGGATTCAAACTCATGACCTCTGTGATGTCGGTGCAATTATTGTTATTATCATCATCCTCCTAAGGGTGATCCAAATACAATTGTAGCAAAAAACTAGGTGCTGAAAAACCTGCCCTCGGTGCATTTTCAAGACCTACATGTAGGTCACAGTTGTTTGCAATATGGACCTCCCTGCTGGGAAATAAGATATGGTATCCCTGATTTCACTGGCACTGCTCAGTGTGCAATCTAAGGAGTCAGGCCAATTTGAACAATGAAATAATCTTGTAAATTTTGGAGATGTTTAAAAGCTAATTCAGATGATAACCCCCATTTTTTATTCCCAGAAAGCAGTTAGAAAGGCAAATTGAAACTCTTTGTAAAGTTTAAAAAAAGAATCCAGAGCAGATTCTGAGGTGCCCTGACATTATTAAAATACATGATAAGGTACTAGTAGCTCTGAATATGCTTGTACCTTTAGCTTAATACTCCCATTGAAAATAATACTTATTATTTTCAATGGGAGTACCAGTATTCCTTTCATTTTCATGTTGCTGCTGTCTGACTGTGTATTTCATACCTACATGTACAGTACATGTAGTGTAGACTATAATAGTTCATACTGTTGTTCATTTGTGACTACCATTTTGTTCTTTTTCTGTTATAAACACAAAATGCAGATATAATCAGTTGAAATTTACTTTAATTTGGTAAATGAAATTATTAATTCTTGCAGGAAACATCAAGAAGATTGTGTGACATGTGAATTAACATTGTGACCATGAAACATGCCTATTCTTGTTAATGTTTTTGTCAATTAGGGTTGGGTTTGGCATTCACAAATCACTTCACATGGAATTGAGCGTCTACATGTAACTGTACCTCTGAAGTCACTAAAAATTGTTAAGTTCCTTGTTCTGTGCTTTTTTCTTGAGTTACTATTATGATATTCTTTAGATTATTATTGCAAAGAAAGAATTTGTAAAAAAGTCATTTCCAAAAGAAGACACATTTTTGAGAAAAAAAATATTTTATTGAAAGAAACAAAGAGTTCAATACTTGTTTTTCACCCCCACAAAAGTTGTGTGAACTACAGTAAGGTGCACCCAAATCTCTAAATTATTTTTGTTTGCTTAAATCCTTGAATTTCTACAATTAATAACATTATTGTTTTCAACTACAGTAAATTAGATTCCCCCAGAAAGACACCATTTTGGTTCAAGTCTGACAATCAACAAACGGGGAAAGTGACGTCAGTTCAGGAAACTGTTTATCACACACTTGGGAAAACACAACAGAAGTGAGAGAAACAGATGTTGAAATTGTCATACCTCTATACTACATGTACATATGGTATTTTGATGGTCACATGACTTCTGACTTGACAGCAAAATGACTTGTAAACTGTACTAAGAAGGTTTCAAATTGGATGAGGTACTTCATTTTCCATTGAGATGTAAAGGATGTCAATTCAAGTAGTTCTTGAATTGACGTCATAACTCTATAGCTAACAGTGCACAGAAAGTTTTAGGATTAAACAAAAGTTGTTTTCTACAAAACAAAAAGTACCCTGAACAAAGTGAAAATTTATTTGAGCCAGTTTTTGGGGGTTACAAGTTGGTGTACTTTTATTATAAAAATTCCCAAAGTTTGGACCAAAAAAGTATAGAAACAATGTTACATATGTACCTTGGAGTTTCCAATATTATCTTTGTAAAAAAAATTGAGTTTCACATTGTTGCAAGTTTTCAATGTACATGTAAAAACAAAACTTTCTGATTAAAAATCTTGTTGCACAGTATCTTGTCATTTACCAGTATATATATATATATATATATCCATAAACTATTTGAAGCATTGAATTGTATGTGGGAAAATATGTCACGCATCTGCTTTTCAGGCTTACCACTAGCATTTAGGCTAAAAATTACAAAAGTTGTTCTATGACATTGACCACTTTTTTTTTCAGTCATTTTTTAAATAGTAGGCTGTACTTGAGAAAAAGTCATTTTTCTTTGTTACAAAGTGCAAGATTTTAAACTGACTCAAATAATACCTAAATATTTGAAGTGAGGGGTTAAGGTGAAGGGTTTGCAATAAATCCATCTTGCTGGAGGATAAAGTTCCTCACTGTTGAAGTTGAGATTAGAACATTGCAAATAAATAACACTTGCACTGAACACTTCTTGCTATAATCTGTTATCTAATTTATGTACGTAAAATTATTCAATTTACATCTGCATGGTGGGTATTAAAGGGTCAGCTGGCCGCCAATTATCAAGATCTTTAACGTCCTCTATTTCCTGTCTCTTAACCTTTACTTTCTCTTTCTCCTCAAATGGTACTCTAAAATGGTAAGTAAGACAACAAACAATTAGAATAGTTTAGTTTTTACAACATTAACACTTCACAAACATGCTGAATTTAATTAATGGTTTTGTTTAACACTGCTTTCATTACTGTTGTGGACCGTATCAAACTGCCATATCCCTGATGCTAAGGCGGGGATGTGAGGTTTTTCATCCCTGTTGTCCAGTTCTGTTTTATAGGTTTCCCAACTCTTCCTGCCTACATGTATGTTATTGCCCACAGGAAAACAAAACAAAAAAATATAACCACTGGTTGAAATATTTTGGGCCGCAGAGGACTTACATGTAGAACTGCATGCATATCAAAGACAGGTGTGGTACTGGTGATGAGAAGAACTTACAATAATATTGGTATCAGGATTTTCCATACAGTCGACTCCTGATTAAACTTGAACCCTCGCTAACTGCTTAACTCAACTTATTCCTGATAACTCAAACCTGTTTCAATTTCCCTTCAAGGTTCGAGTTATCAGGAGTCAACTGTACTTATTTCGATCCATTAAATTAACAACACATGTGATGAAGTAATGGAATAATCATACTTTTTACTTGACATCTGTTTTCTCCATTTACCTTCTATTCCGGTGATCTCATTTGTCAGATTAAAAAAAAACCTCCAAAAAATGTCTCAAATGTTATTTGTTTGGTTCAGTTAAATTAGGTAACAATACCTTGGGTGTGGTGGTAAGTCTTGAAGTGGGACAAATGTGTCTGGAATATATTGTACCAATCCCCTATAAAAGAAAATTAAGTTAAAAGTTACTTTAACACTGTTTGAACAGGTGTACTAAAAATATAATTCAACCCATTAGAAACCTTTAGCACTGATGTTTTCGAGATATTCCACAAACTGCGGTTTGTGGTTAGTCGTTTGCCGTTAGAAGTTAGCTAGAGTTTGAACTTTAGCAAGCCATTCCTGTTATGCACATCGGCGCTGCCATCTTGGATTTTTCATTGCCACAACTGCTCTCAAATCAAACAGCTCAAATTCTCCCGAAACGTATATTTGATCTTCAAAATTGTTGCAAACAGATGTAACAACGTGACTGATATGGTCAAACAGGAGGTCTGATTGATCTCTGGCTATAAAACGCTGCCGTAAATCACTTACCGCAAGAACGGTGTCCTGCAGTTAAAACTCGAACCGTAGTCTGGAAACTTGATGGCAA
>NC_090885.1:50502702-50507702 GCF_036669925.1 Montipora capricornis
AATTACCCGATTCATTAGATCAATAAATTAAACCAATATGCCAATGCACCTTGTAAGGGGCTAAAAACATATGAAAAGACAATCTGACAACAGGTGACCAAAAATCACAAAAAAAACTGTGATGATTTCAAAGAATTGAGGTACAGCTGTATTGGTATCTTACTGGAATCTCTGCCTCTATGAACGGCCGTAAATTTTGCCAACTTATGGCAAGAAATGGTTCTTTTGCACTGCTTGAAGCAAACCTTACATCATCTTTTCAGGTCCAGATTAATTTATTATAAAACTCTAATATACCTTTCTTCTTAGCTCCTACGGACATCCTTAAGGACATTTCTAGTGGTCTCTTCATGTAATTTTTTTGAAAGTCATCTTAAGTATCATATTCAATTGGCGGCTGTAAGTGTCTTGTTGATTTTTGCTCTGTTTCATTAAAAAGTGATTGTGGTGCTGTAAAGCAAAACAAAGAAGTAGTCTATTATAGGAGAGAAAAAATGGAATCCATGCTTCAAAACTCAAATGCAATGAGGAAATGTCATCATTTGGAGATCTTTGAACAAGAAATTGGTTCAAATGAAGGCTGGATTGTAGTGTCTAGTGGTAGCTGTTTATCCATTGGGGTACAGGGATGGCGCAGTGGTGAGAGAACTCGCCTCCCACCAATGTGGCCCGGGTTCGATTCCCACACTCGGCGTCATATGTGGGTTGAGTTTGTTGCTTCTCTACTTTGCACCGAGAGGTTTTCTCCGGGCACTCCGGTTTTCCCCTCTCCTTAAAAACCAACATTTGATTTGATTTACTTTCATTGTTCATTTCAGTTTACAGTGTCCCCAATTAGCGCTCCAGCGCTAGAACGACTAGACACTTAAATAAAGTTCCTTTCCTTTCCTTTCCTTTTCCAGCAGCCTGCAATCTTGTTTAGTTTAATACACTATCATTTGGTTATACATGCACTCTTCCTTAGAGACCCTGTTGGGAAGGAGAGGGGGAAGTCCTAATTGTCTCTTCCTAAATTGAAACTTTTCTTGAGTTAGTGCTTAAAGATCTATTTCTTCACCCGCTAGGATTAATTTTCTTCTGCCAGTTTTTAGACCTTACACTACCAACTTTATTCATTTATGACTATGAAAGGGAACAATACCAGTGGTTATCCCTATCAATGGCATCCACCCGCAGCCAGGATGTACTGTACATGTAATTGACTGAGAGTCGATTTTTCTGAGGGAGGAAAACCAGAGTATCCAGAGAAAAACCTTCCGAGTCAGATTGAAATTGACTGAAACTCAACCCACATACAGCCTTGGGGCTGAGAGTTAAACCCAAGTCGCAGAGGTAGACTTGTTGCACATGCTCCTGAGTGCCTGCTATGCCTGAATTGTATCTCCCTCCTTTCTCCTCCTTGACTCAGTGAGAAAAGGAACAAGCTAAAATTAGGGCATGGCAAAAAATATTCTTATGTTGCCCTACCTCTGTCACAGGTGGTGTCAAGATGACACACTGCTTCTTTTTGTCTTTCTTGAGAGGGTATGTGCGTATTCTCTTCGTGTGAAGCACAGCGAATACTTGAAAACCAGTCTAGACCATTACCACCCCTGAAAATTTTCAGCAAGACAAAACAGTACTTTCTTTCTACCCATAAGACACAAAATCCTACCAAAAAAACATTAATTTTTTTCGCACTGGTACTAACCTAACTGAGTTGTCGAGTCTATTGGGCACGGAAAGAGCATTTCTTGGGTGAGGTCTCCATTCAGGTTCCCCAATTGATTTGCTTCCAAGGCCATCCTTGAAGTAGGGCTTAACAGTTGGCCTCAAGGAATGAAGATAATCATTCCCTGATAAATCAAATAAAGTTTACACAAGTGAGAGCTTTTGTTATTGTTATTGAACATATCTGAAGGTAGATTTAGGATTAGAATGAAGATCTCTCTAGAGTCTCTTAGGATATTTGGGCTTTTAGCTGTATTTTCAGTATATATATATATATGGTCGATCATGGTGTGATAAACTAACGACTGAGTTATTGTCCCAACAAATATATTGCAAGTTGTTCAAAGAAGGAGGATGTCTTTACAATAATCAGAATCATGGAGCTCTAAATTCTTAATGAAAATGATAACTTTTCGATGAGAACGCCGAGATTGTTACTTTTATTAGAGTATTTAACATTCTTGACGAGCATCCACGATATAGGCTACCATCCAGAAAGAAACTAGAATAGTCCGTTCCTCCTTGCCATTACATTGATTGTAAGAATATTCTGTTGGCATGAAATTGAGACTCTTAAAGTAGTTATAATGCCCCTTATTGATTCAAGACGAGAGAGATCCTACCTCTAGAATCCGTAGCTTTTGATAAGAGCTCTGCCATTTTGATGTTGTCTGTGTTTTGGTAACGCACGTGTTGGGCGTCCTTTCACCATGGCAACAAAAGTGTGTGAAACAAGTTCCAAGTTCCGATTTTTCAATATTACGTTCAATGAAACGGAGATTTTTTTGCCACAAACGGAGATTTTTTTTACATAAAATGTCTGTCATCCATGTCGCTGAATAAGATATCAAGTCTGAAACTTTTTGAATCCTCGGCCTGGGCTTGAGCGGTGTGCCCTTGGCCGAGAGAACCTGAACTTCAAACAAACATTTTTTGAATGGAATCACTTCCGATGTGACACAATTCAAACGAAAGGTCTCTTTGTTTCCAGAGTGTGCTCATCAAGAATGCGCTCTAGCAGCAGTGGAACAACTGGAGTAAAGCGAAAGGCGTCTTGCCTTGAATCAGGCGAATCGTCGTCGAATTCTACTCCTTCCAGTTCGTCTCTGAGTTCGCGAAGGGCTTTGATCAGAGCTTCGAATCGTGGAACGCTGAAACGCGCTGGTCCGTACTTACTTGGACCTAGATTGGGTAATTCACCTGTACGAAGCATCGTTCAGTGTTTAGCGAAAAAGGATGGTACAGATGACTTTTATTCCATTAAAATCCTCACGTTGGCCGACCCGGGACGCGAGACTCAGGACGATAAACAAGGAAAGATGTTATTACACACTGAGTATTCTTTGCTATCTCTTCTTCACGACCAAGATGGCGTTGTACACCATCACGGACTTTTCAAGGACGAATACTATGAGGAAATTCCCCCTGATAAAGACTCGAGTGGCGCAACAAACGTTCACCGCCCACAGCAAAGCGCGAGTGTGGCAAGACAGTATCGCATTCGACATCGCCTTTGTTTAGTTCTTGACTGCTTGTGCGCTCACGACTTCAGTTCGGATACGGCTGATTTGATTAACTTACAGCATTACGTGATTCGAGAGAAACGACTGTCCGAAAGGGAGACAATTATAATATTTCACGACATTGTTCGAGTGGTAGAGTGCCTGCACAAGGTAAGGAGACCAATTGCAACTGGGCCTTCTGTTGCATTGGTATATAGTACATGTACATGTATGTTTACTAAGTAAACTCTATTGGTTTACCTTTGCGAAATTACTTTATTCTGAAGTAAGCTTATTTCGAATCCTATTAAATCAGTTCTAAGGATAAGCCTATTTGGAAATTGAATTAAAAAATGCTGCTTTGACAGTCAAGACTTACAACGCTTTTTCTCTGTCCCTCGACAACGGTTCCCCATGCAGTACGTTACCTCTAACAAATAATCGATTGCGTGGGATGTCGTTATTCAAGGTAATCGCCTGAGTTTGTTCTGATAGTGAAATATATCAAAGACATTTATTCGTTCTAAACATATTATTGCATCTTCAAGACGAGTGTTTAAACAATTGTGTTTTGGTTCTTTTTGCTGTGTTGGGAAAAAGATATACTCAAGAATTTTCCTCGAAATTTAAGATTGTGGGCACACCATCATTTCATCACGTACTTGATATAAGGAAGTGTGGGCGAGAGTTGCTTCAACTGGTTTTTTCTTAGACTTTAATTTTGAAACGTTGTTGTGCTTATCTTATACCTGGTTGGCTTTCCAGTCGGGCGGGGTTGCATTTATGGTGACCTTTTTTCGCGTTTTATACATAAATTGTGCTAGGAATTCAAGTTTATTCTCAGTTCAATGAATTGATAACCATGTTAAGCTAAGATTATTATCGAGGCTGTCATTAAATCGATATTTGTTTAACTGATAATGATTAAATTACAAAAAATGGGGTCACCTATTGTCTTCATAATGTCAATTATGTTTTGGATTGTCCATTGAATTGGTTGTATGGGGATCTTAAATGTAAAGCTCTAATTTGTCAAAACAATCTTGATCCAAGACGGCCGTACAGAGATTCTAAAAGCTGACGTTTCGAACGTTAGCCCTTCGTCAGAGCGAATCGAGGGATTATGGGTTACGTGTAGTTCCTACTTTTCACGTTGCCATGTTACCACCAATAGCGTAGCTCCTACTCTACTATAAAAACTACACGTAACCCATAATCCCTCGATTCGCTCTGACGAAGGGCTAACGCTCGAAACGTCAGCTTTTAGAATCTCTGTACGGTGGTCAATTTACATTATCAACTCCGTTGATAAACCAAATTTTTGTATACTACTTCCCCACCGACGCAGCACCACAGTTTCTTTAGAAACTACCCCTTCGTTCATTTGATCCAAGACGACTTATTTCAAATGCCTGATTAATCACAGCTGTCTTCATGAAGACTACAGTTTCAAACACACTGAGTGCACTATGCAAAGAAATTCTAGCTGGCTGATTCCAAGAGTTGAACCAGTTGTAACCTAAATGTGCTCTTGCTCTTGTTTCTTTCTTACCCCAGTAGTGAAAGATTTAACAACACAATTTCTCGTTTTAGTTGCTTTAGATTAAGGTCTTGCCACCTGTAGCAGTCAATTTGTACACCATGTGATGAGTTAAAGTGCCCCTAACCCCAAAATATTTTTTTCTCTAAAATGAATCTTTGCACCTGTAAGAAACTTGCGGCCTTTTTTTTTCCTTTTCCTGTCAAATCCTGCCTTTTTATAGGCTTCAAAACTTCTTCCGGTCACGA
>NC_090885.1:50510202-50517702 GCF_036669925.1 Montipora capricornis
AATTTTATTTTATGAAGTAATTATCACTGAAATTGTTTCATATTTTTGCTTAATTTGAACATGTCCAACAATGGGTGGAATTGAAATCAGGGATTTCAATGAATCTACTATTACTACTCTCTGAAGTTTGATTTCTAATGACCTTTACCTGATTTTACATTGTCTTCTATTTCCTGTTTTTGTAGAGGAACATAGTTCACAGGGATTTAAAACTTGGAAATATCGTATTGAATAGAAGGTAAGGATTATCTGTATGGAGTCAGGCATTGATGTGTTTGAAGGTTTCCAATAAATTTCTAACGTTAGTAGCTCAACCTTCAGCTCAAGTTTGTCAGCTACAAGGGAAATCTATTCTACATTTTCTGATTTCTCTAGCTTGACTGCTGTAGCTAATAATTTGCATACTATTGTGACACATTTTACCTTCTTCTGACCTTTTTTTGTTCAGGACAAAAAGAATAACAATCACAAATTTTTGTTTGGGGAAACACCTAATAAGAGATAATGATTTGCTGAAAGATCAACGAGGAAGTCCTGCATATATCAGTCCCGATGTTTTGAGCGGTAAGCACTTTCAAGTAAATTGAATTGTAACTGTTTAGCAACATAACGTTAATATTTTTTATGCACCACTTTGATGAAAAAATCGAAGACGTCCTTGAAGGGTCAAGATGTTCCAAACACATCTATTTTTAGCATACCCCTAACCCTCCTTCTTTTTTGTTATTTTGATGAAGTCAAATTTTAGCACCACAAAATATGATAGCATACCGGTATTAATTAATAAATTATACTGGTATTAGTTTGTGGGATTTCACTTCTAACTAGTGGCTAGGTTGCATAAGGTTGACAAAATTGCCAATCAACTTGGCAAATATTAAGATGCCTTGAGCATTCCACTTTGTAAAGGTATTGCGTTTATCTAGCAGTTTGTGGTTTCTTCTCAGGAATAGACCCATAACTCTTGTTTGGGCACTGGGTTCTACAGTGCAATAAAAAGGAACTTTTGGAAATGTGAAAGTAAAGTACATAATTATATGTTTGCTAAAGGTGAAGAGGTTTATCTTAACAAAAATATGGAGCTTAGGGGTATTTAAAAACCAGGTGCATTTTGTCAAAACCTGTCAGGTTTTGATAACTCTTGAGATTACATATTGCTGTTCTTCATATGACTTGTTGCACTGTAGTTGCAGTGATATTTGAAATATTAAAATTAATGTTTTTGTGAGACAATAGCCTCTAGTTATCTGGACCACATATCATCTGAACTTTGTGCCATACTTTATCTAGAGTACTCTCCCATTCCCCCAGTCCCTTTTCTAGTGCACAGCCTTCTCAAAACCAGCCGGTCGACGGCTCAATGAGCCGCCTCCTCAGAAAGCTTGACTGTCTCCTTCCAGTTAGAAAATGTCGGACAACACATTTTTAGCTCGAACGTGAAGTCACTGGAGATATTATAAAAGCTTGAAAAAAGTTTGTTTCACGTACAAATTCGCGTCCGCAATATTTTTTGGCGTCGCTCACATGAGATGTTTATTTAACTAACATTCCAGTATTTCTTGTCAGACTCCAAGCAAGTGTCAATTCCATATGTGAAATTTCGTCACTTTAAATCCCCCAGATTGCACTAAATTGCATCTGTGAGTGTCTAAATTTAAAAAATTCCCTAGGGGAGCATGCCCCCAGACCCCCCTAGAAGCTTGCGTCCTTTGGGCACTCGCTTGGCCCGGGGTGCCTATACCACCAAACCGTCTCCGCTTTCCTTATGACCTGCTCCCGAACAGTATTTTGAGAAGGCTGAGTGCATGTATCAAGTTCATCCTGGAAAGCGACCATATTTAATTTCGATAACTCGTAACAGTAATTCAACTAACAAGGTCAATGGTGTGCTCATTTTATTCCCCCTCTCCACCAGTGCTCTGTTTTACAGGTATTTAAAGCTGCTTAAGCTACACTGAAAAGAATTAAGTCGAAACAAGGCTGTGAGATTCAGGGATTGAACTTGGGACCTCTTGCACCAAAGGCCAAGCACCAACCGACTATGCCATCCTTGCTTGGGAGACTCTGTGCTTGTCTCTGTGCTTGTCTTTGTTATAAGGGACTTGTCAGAAATTAGTGGGCGGGGGGAACGGTTGGGAAACAGGGAAGCGTCACAGTTTTTTGGAGTCCTTCAAAAGGGAGGGCCATGAAGAAAGTAGACAACAAAAGTCATTATTATAAGAAATTAAGCTTTTTGATCATGGGATTCTCTAATATTATGTTATAACACAAATACAAACCATGTATGAAAATCATGCCATGCAAAATATTTCCTGCCATATAAACAAGACAAGCTATTAACCCTTTCACTCCCAAGAGTGCCACTTATAGATTTTACTCTGTCTAACGCCAGACGATTTTACTCGTCAATGGGGAACCCCACGGGGGTGAAAGGGTTAAAGGTTTTAAATGCAGTGTGTATCTTGGTTTCCAGTGGTAGAAACTATCACCGGTATTATCCTATAACTGAGCCAAAAGCTTTTTTGGTCCTGTTTCTCCAACTGAGATATCACTTAAAATCTCTACTCCTCCCCCTGCTAATTTCTGAATAAGTCCCTAATGACAATCAAAAAGTCTTTTAAAGACTTCCTAAATGTTACTTAGATTGGGTCTTTTTAATGTCAAATTTACCAAATCATGCCCATATGTCAAAGAGGACCAAACTACCTGAACAGCTTGTCTTTTCACACCAAGTTGAGCAACAGAAAACACATTGTTGTGCAGTATAATGCCTATTGATAATTTTTTCACATTGTTTTGTAGGAGCTCCATATTCGGGCAAAGCTAGTGACATGTGGGCTCTTGGAGTTGTTTTGTATACCATGCTGTATTGCCAATTTCCATTCTATGACAGTATCCCTCATGAATTATTCAGAAAGATCAAAACTGCCGAGTTTCACCTGCCAAAGTAAGTCATCAGAAAATCAATTCTCCATTACACCGTATTCGCCCTTGTCACAGGGCGGCCATATTGTCCCGGGAGACCAAAAAAACTTCGTTTTACCACGCCAAGCCTCGCAGTGGAAACCATGGGGGTGAGGCTTGGCGTGGTAAAACAAAGCTTTTTTGGTCTCCCGGGACAATATGGCCGCCGCGTGACAAGGGTGAATTGTTTGTCAAACTCCATCAGGCCTTAATCACAGGTTGTGTTTTCACTAGGACAAGTTTGACTAGTTAAAGTCGGAAAAGTCCGGAAGTACCGTGAAAACAGCTCGCTCTAAGTTTAGCAAGTTAAAAATGCAAGCTGTTTTCACAAGGAAAAACAATGGATTATCTCGCCTTTATGACCGGAAATTCCCAGAAAGTTATACTACCTCGCGAGATGGTATAACACTTCCTGGTAAATGCCGCAGCCGATCACATTGCCCGTAGTGACAGATGCCTGCCAAATCGTGAGCTGGCAAATATTTTCAAGACGCTCGCGCTCACCTCGCGGTTCACTTTGCAAACAGATTCACCGAACGCCGGTCCGTCAATCCACGAGACACAAACAACGAGTGAATAAATCCCCGTACAAAGCACTTTCTATGTCGTGAACTGTTTATTACACATAAGACGAGAATTTTTATTAAAATAGTTTTCTGAACGCAAATGAGAAACAAAAACTCAGTAACAATAGAACCAAATGCAAATTTAATTTAAGGACGTTCGCGCCAATTGTTTCTGCGCATCCTTACTGCGCACGCAAATGCACACGCCACGTCATACACGAGTAATAAAATGAGAAATGGTAGGGCAAAAGGCCATTGCTATAGCTTTGCCTGGATTTAACGGTCTTGGACGTTCGGTGACCCCAGTTTTTCTTTCCAGAAACGGATTTTATTTACAATTATCTCCACGTTGTCCAAAAATGAACAAAAAATCAATGTGGGAAGTTAAAAAAAATTTCAATATTTCTGCTAACGGAACATCAAATCCTGCCATCTTGCGGCTGCAAGGCGCGTGAAACTGTGGTCGCTAAATGCGAACTTGATCTTTAAGGAACCTCACCAGCTGACTAAATTCACTTAATAAGTCCACTTAAACAATATTTGGCAGAGAAGATTTCACTTCAAATATTTAATTGCAATGTATTTGGGTTTACAGACACTGGCCTTATTCGCTAACGAAGCCCGATTTTGTCACATTTTGGGTGTTTTTCCGGGCATGTTCTCTCCAAAACGAAGTCGGTGACCCCCCATTTTTTTTTTACATTTCTGACATAACTAACTCATCATCTTACAGTGGTAAAAGTTTCAGAAAAAAATCAATGTTGAAAAATTTTCGCGCGAACGTCCTTAATTCAATAACAAAGTACGATTTGCACGAGATGCACGAGATGCACGAGTGATTGGCATGGAAACGCCTTTACGCTATCGTTGATTGGTTATACTTCCACATGTGAAATAGCTGTACGCCATTCTGATTGGCTGTATAAGCCTTTTCCACATGTGAAAATAAAGCGTATAGATTTGTACAAATGAGCCTTATGGAATAAAATTCTCGTGTTATGATAGCTAACCAACCCTAACCCTAATTTTTTCATCACTAAAATCATTGCTTACACTTAGTCATTGAAATGAGTGCTCAGACACAATAGATCGACTGTGGGGCGGATCGATTCTGGGGAGGAACAACAATTTACCGTACAAATACAGCTGCCATTTTCTTACTGGTTGTACTCTGTGGGTAGGGTTTAAGCGTCCCTCGTGTTGCATTATTTTACAATATGGGAAACCATTTAACTTGGTCGAACTTTTACTATCACACTTTTTTGTAACCAAACTTTGACTTTCCAACACAGTGACGGTCGCGTGTCTGATAATACGAAGTCTCTGATTGGACTTCTTCTGATGTTAGATCCACAAAGGAGACTCACTGCATCTGGTGTACTTGATTTCCTCAGAAACACAATGACAGCCTGGTGAGTGGCATAGGTTTACAGTTTTGGGCCTCAAGATAGCATTATTGGGTTTCTGTGTGTCATAAGGACAATGGTGTCTCTCTGTTACCTAATTAGATAAACTGCTATACAGTGCTGTAGTTGGAAACTGTTGCTAGGTGTGTATATATTCATTCCGTGCAAAAACTTGGAAAGGAAAGGAGCTTTATTGTTTCACGTTTGGGTATTCGCTTAAGGTTTTGCACTTCAGCCACTTCAAGTGCTACTATGACCAAAAATCAATTCTACTTTTTCTTTGTATTTGAAACTAAGTCAACTGAACCCTAAGCAAAGCTTTAATCCTTCATTTAAAAAAGACACCTGTTTATTTTGACTGAAAATTTCCTAATTAATGGTCCGCCATTACTAACTTTAGAATCTTGAGAGAGCTGCATCAAGGATAAGATGACATCAAAGACTCACTAGTTAAAAAATGCACTGCGTGTCTACGCGCCTAAATTAATATGCAGCACGTGAGTTTCGAGCTACTCGTGTTTTGCATGTATAATAAGCTGCGTTTTACACACTACAATAGGCCACTTTGGAAAATACCATAATAATCTTTGTCTGCCCTCCCCCTTCCCCTCCCTCCAACTTACAGTGGCCCCAAGAGAAAACAAAAACAATGCTCATGCAAAATGTCGGAGGGACAAACAAAGAGTATTATGGTATTTTCCGAAGTGGCCTATTTTAAGCTAGTGAGTCTCTGACGTCATCTTATCCTCGATCGATCCCACTGAGGTCCAATCGGTCAGTCTTGAAGGTGAATAATGACGGACCGTGAAACTCGCAGTCAAAGAAAACACCCTTTGGATAAAATTCGAAGCTCAACATTTTGCCAGTCAGGCGTCAAGCAAACACGCTTTCAAAATCTGAAGGAAAAAGAGAAGTGAATTTTTTTATCATAGCAGCACTTTCAGCTCAATGTGAAAGCTGCGTATAGAGAAACGGACGAATAGAAAAGTGACCCTGGGAACGAAACCTATTCCACTCGGCCAATTAGCGCGCTTCACGGGACACTGTTGACTAATGTGCATTCCTGAGCATAAATGCCCAGGCACACTCACTATCGTCTTTTCCGGGGGAGGGGCTACTCTTATATACGCTATATAGATATGTGCCACCCGACAGGGTAGGGTTTCTGATTTGCTCAGTCCTTAAATAGGGTATCCTTTTTGGTATTTTTCCTTAGATAGGGTCACTAAATTGCAGTATCCACCCCAACGCGGTCAGCGGTGAGCCAAGATGGCGGACGTGAAATTTATAGCTCCGTCCCAAATCTTTCTTCTTGGCTTATTTTTCGCCTATCTTTCATCAACAATGCATATGGATGTTCCCTTAAGTGATCTTTTACCAGCTGGATGCTATTATAGCTTGAGTTTTGCTCCAAATCGACCGATAAGTGCTGGATTTGTGGGCCTCTTCAAAACTCGCTGCTTCAGTTCGGTACTCAATACTTCCCACGAAAGCAGAAGCAAGAAACTAGCACGATCCTTTATTACCCTACTATTTCTATGTGGCGATATTAAGCTGAACCCTGGACCTGTAAAATATCCATGTGGCAAATGCTCCAAAGCCGTAAAGTCAAATCAGAAAGGAATACAATGTGACTTCTGTGATTATTGGTTTCATACTCGCTGTTTAAATATTGACAGTATAACTTACAATGCTCTTGCAAATACCTCATGTGTTTGGGGATGTCCAGAGTGTGGTTTGCCTAACTATTGTACCTCTCTTTTAAGCTCAGCATCGGACCTACAGTCGCCAAACCAATACTCGCCTCTTGGTACAGAAGTTTATGTATCGGAGTCACCTAGTCTCCCTGCAGTCATACCATCTTCTTCACCTCCACACTATTCTACACCTATAAGGCCAAAATTGAAACCTAAAAACAGGCTCAAGTGCATGGAAATAAACTGTAATAGTATTCTGAGCCCAGAAAGAGCGGCAATCTTCAAGGCTACAGTCGAACATCATTCTCCTGATGTTATTTTTGGGTGCGAATCTAAACTATCACCTGATACGCCAACCGGTGCCTGCTTCCCCCAAGGTTATACAATTTATCGTAAGGAACGAGAATTTGGAAGCGGTGGCGGTGTTTTCCTTGCTGTTGCAAATAATTTAACTTCTATAGGCCATCCAGAGTTCTGTACTGATGATAGTAACGAAAGTGTATGGGCCTCAATCAAATGACGTGGAAATAAACTCCTGCATTTGTGCTCTTTCTACAAACGACCAAGTGCCCCAGTATCACGCATTGATTATATCGCAGATATTCTTGCTGATCTTTACCAGAGAACAAGACGTAGCTGCCCGCCCGTTGTGGTCTCTGGGGATTTTAATGTTGGTGACATAAATTGGTCTGCCGATCCACCTACGCTGTTGAATACTTCACCTTCAATAGCGGATGCTGAATATCTATTAAACTTCCTAGATGACTACTCTCTTACTCAGTCAGTGACACAAGTCTCTCCCCCAGCTTCTGGTAAGATTGTAGACCTGGTCTTGTCTTCGGCACCTTCATTGGTGTCAAATGTACA
>NC_090885.1:50532702-50546514 GCF_036669925.1 Montipora capricornis
CATGCTCTTTCCCAAATAGTTCAACCAATAGTTAGAATAAAGAATTAGGTGTTGTGTTAAGTGATGCGCGCAACCTTCCCAACAACTTTTGACCAGGATTGTCTGAAAAAGGTCGAAGTGCTATACACGCGATTTTCTAAACGTAGTTTCATTCCTTTAACCAAAAAACTCGACGAAGTGGCAACATATTCGGATTTCGATGTGTTCTGTTCAAGTTATTCCTGAAATCAGGCTCAATTAAGGTCGATCGCGACCTATACATTTCTTTTCGGTAATCTCGGAAATGATAATGTGGAATGTTTACGAAATGAATAAGAATAATTCCTAGTGAGCCGTACCATATCTCCATTTGCTGTTGTTAGATATGCAAAATTTGCCATAAATACGAGTTAGATTTTGCTAGGAAAGTTAGGACTGAGCATTTGCTGAAACAGCGAACGCCATAGTAAAGCATGCAATGGGTAGTTTGCCATGAAATGTACGCCATCACAACTGATAGTACGTCCGCTAACATATTCCTCTATCACATGGCACTTAAACGTGAGAAGCAGGCAAGGTAGCTAAGTGTTCGCAATCGTCTGGACGAGCAATACTGCAGCTCCTTCGTTGTGGTCCATGCTTTAAATGCCACTGACATTTATCTTGGCAAGCAAGAATTGACAGTTGTGTGTAGGAGGATCAGGTTACAGTCATAGTTTACAGCACAGTTCTCCGCAACAGTACTCCATATATTGCGACAAAAATGTTGCTATTTTGCTCGTCTTTGGGTTCAAATAAGCGCTTAGTAATAACCATTGTAATCCTAACTGTCTTATTCATAGGCTTGCAGACTGTGAAGTTCGGTTTTAAGACAATTTACCACAGTACTCCATCGAACGACTATAAATAAGAACTTCATTACTCAATTAATCTTTTAAGTTCCCGCAATAGAATGGAGTACTGTTCAAAATGAAGGAATTTCTCTATTCCAGGGGACAAATTCATAGTCAGTTACGTCACAGTATTAAATTCTATCCATAACCATTCAAGTAGTATCGAAATGTACCACACTGGCCTCGAAAATCCCCAAATACTTGTGGAGTACTGTGTGGAACACCGTTTTGTCTTCAGTTATTTACATAAGTAGAACATGATGTCATTTTTTGTGCCGCACAAGAAAATGCATTTATTTGAAAAAACGGCAAAAAACATAGTATAACAACAAATTTTCAGTACCTAACACATGGTTGACATGTCTTGGTCAGGTTTGAATTAAGTTTTAAGAAAACCCTTGCTAATATTTATTATTAGCATTGTGGAAGTAACGCAAAGAACAATATGTCGATCGTTACCACTGAGGTCAATTGTCTACTAAATACTTTGAACATATAGACAGGAATTGTACCTCTAGATACCAAATGTACGCAGCAATACATTTCACTGGTGGACTTCATGAAACAGAATGGGAATTTTACGATGAAAGGACTTTCAATGCCCATTTTTGTACCTCTGCGTAAGATACTGTTGTAACGCAATATTGTGTCACGGAAAATCCCATCCTCGAAAAAGCGCCTTTGTGGATGTGGCATATACCACTTTCTGAAAATGGTGCCCAATAACAACAACAATAAAGATAATCCATCGAACCGTAATTATGGAGAATAACAACTTCGTATCTTCCGTAAATGTTGTGTTTTACGACGAAAACTGCTTACCGTTGTTTTCAGACAATCCTGGACAAAAGTGTTGGGAAGGTAGCGTCACTTTTGAGATAGCCCCCCTCCCCCCTTATCAATGTTGGATTTTGCACCAAACAAAATGATGACTTTTCTGACTTTTCTTCCAACATTGAATATGGGGGAGGGGGGCCACAAGAGCATGCTCTTTCCCAAATAGTTCAACCAATAGTTAGAATAAAGAATTAGGTGTTGTGTTAAGTGATGCGCGCAACCTTCCCAACAACTTTTGACCAGGATTGTCTGAAAAAGGTCGAAGTGCTATACACGCGATTTTCTAAACGTAGTTTCATTCCTTTAACCAAAAAACTCGACGAAGTGGCAACATATTCGGATTTCGATGTGTTCTGTTCAAGTTATTCCTGAAATCAGGCTCAATTAAGGTCGATCGCGACCTATACATTTCTTTTCGGTAATCTCGGAAATGATAATGTGGAATGTTTACGAAATGAATAAGAATAATTCCTAGTGAGCCGTACCATATCTCCATTTGCTGTTGTTAGATATGCAAAATTTGCCATAAATACGAGTTAGATTTTGCTAGGAAAGTTAGGACTGAGCATTTGCTGAAACAGCGAACGCCATAGTAAAGCATGCAATGGGTAGTTTGCCATGAAATGTACGCCATCACAACTGATAGTACGTCCGCTAACATATTCCTCTATCACATGGCACTTAAACGTGAGAAGCAGGCAAGGTAGCTAAGTGTTCGCAATCGTCTGGACGAGCAATACTGCAGCTCCTTCGTTGTGGTCCATGCTTTAAATGCCACTGACATTTATCTTGGCAAGCAAGAATTGACAGTTGTGTGTAGGAGGATCAGGTTACAGTCATAGTTTACAGCACAGTTCTCCGCAACAGTACTCCATATATTGCGACAAAAATGTTGCTATTTTGCTCGTCTTTGGGTTCAAATAAGCGCTTAGTAATAACCATTGTAATCCTAACTGTCTTATTCATAGGCTTGCAGACTGTGAAGTTCGGTTTTAAGACAATTTACCACAGTACTCCATCGAACGACTATAAATAAGAACTTCATTACTCAATTAATCTTTTAAGTTCCCGCAATAGAATGGAGTACTGTTCAAAATGAAGGAATTTCTCTATTCCAGGGGACAAATTCATAGTCAGTTACGTCACAGTATTAAATTCTATCCATAACCATTCAAGTAGTATCGAAATGTACCACACTGGCCTCGAAAATCCCCAAATACTTGTGGAGTACTGTGTGGAACACCGTTTTGTCTTCAGTTATTTACATAAGTAGAACATGATGTCATTTTTTGTGCCGCACAAGAAAATGCATTTATTTGAAAAAACGGCAAAAAACATAGTATAACAACAAATTTTCAGTACCTAACACATGGTTGACATGTCTTGGTCAGGTTTGAATTAAGTTTTAAGAAAACCCTTGCTAATATTTATTATTAGCATTGTGGAAGTAACGCAAAGAACAATATGTCGATCGTTACCACTGAGGTCAATTGTCTACTAAATACTTTGAACATATAGACAGGAATTGTACCTCTAGATACCAAATGTACGCAGCAATACATTTCACTGGTGGACTTCATGAAACAGAATGGGAATTTTACGATGAAAGGACTTTCAATGCCCATTTTTGTACCTCTGCGTAAGATACTGTTGTAACGCAATATTGTGTCACGGAAAATCCCATCCTCGAAAAAGCGCCTTTGTGGATGTGGCATATACCACTTTCTGAAAATGGTGCCCAATAACAACAACAATAAAGATAATCCATCGAACCGTAATTATGGAGAATAACAACTTCGTATCTTCCGTAAATGTTGTGTTTTACGACGAAAACTGCTTACCGTTGTTTTCAGACAATCCTGGACAAAAGTGTTGGGAAGGTAGCGTCACTTTTGAGATAGCCCCCCTCCCCCCTTATCAATGTTGGATTTTGCACCAAACAAAATGATGACTTTTCTGACTTTTCTTCCAACATTGAATATGGGGGAGGGGGGCCACAAGAGCATGCTCTTTCCCAAATAGTTCAACCAATAGTTAGAATAAAGAATTAGGTGTTGTGTTAAGTGATGCGCGCAACCTTCCCAACAACTTTTGACCAGGATTGTCTGAAAAAGGTCGAAGTGCTATACACGCGATTTTCTAAACGTAGTTTCATTCCTTTAACCAAAAAACTCGACGAAGTGGCAACATATTCGGATTTCGATGTGTTCTGTTCAAGTTATTCCTGAAATCAGGCTCAATTAAGGTCGATCGCGACCTATACATTTCTTTTCGGTAATCTCGGAAATGATAATGTGGAATGTTTACGAAATGAATAAGAATAATTCCTAGTGAGCCGTACCATATCTCCATTTGCTGTTGTTAGATATGCAAAATTTGCCATAAATACGAGTTAGATTTTGCTAGGAAAGTTAGGACTGAGCATTTGCTGAAACAGCGAACGCCATAGTAAAGCATGCAATGGGTAGTTTGCCATGAAATGTACGCCATCACAACTGATAGTACGTCCGCTAACATATTCCTCTATCACATGGCACTTAAACGTGAGAAGCAGGCAAGGTAGCTAAGTGTTCGCAATCGTCTGGACGAGCAATACTGCAGCTCCTTCGTTGTGGTCCATGCTTTAAATGCCACTGACATTTATCTTGGCAAGCAAGAATTGACAGTTGTGTGTAGGAGGATCAGGTTACAGTCATAGTTTACAGCACAGTTCTCCGCAACAGTACTCCATATATTGCGACAAAAATGTTGCTATTTTGCTCGTCTTTGGGTTCAAATAAGCGCTTAGTAATAACCATTGTAATCCTAACTGTCTTATTCATAGGCTTGCAGACTGTGAAGTTCGGTTTTAAGACAATTTACCACAGTACTCCATCGAACGACTATAAATAAGAACTTCATTACTCAATTAATCTTTTAAGTTCCCGCAATAGAATGGAGTACTGTTCAAAATGAAGGAATTTCTCTATTCCAGGGGACAAATTCATAGTCAGTTACGTCACAGTATTAAATTCTATCCATAACCATTCAAGTAGTATCGAAATGTACCACACTGGCCTCGAAAATCCCCAAATACTTGTGGAGTACTGTGTGGAACACCGTTTTGTCTTCAGTTATTTACATAAGTAGAACATGATGTCATTTTTTGTGCCGCACAAGAAAATGCATTTATTTGAAAAAACGGCAAAAAACATAGTATAACAACAAATTTTCAGTACCTAACACATGGTTGACATGTCTTGGTCAGGTTTGAATTAAGTTTTAAGAAAACCCTTGCTAATATTTATTATTAGCATTGTGGAAGTAACGCAAAGAACAATATGTCGATCGTTACCACTGAGGTCAATTGTCTACTAAATACTTTGAACATATAGACAGGAATTGTACCTCTAGATACCAAATGTACGCAGCAATACATTTCACTGGTGGACTTCATGAAACAGAATGGGAATTTTACGATGAAAGGACTTTCAATGCCCATTTTTGTACCTCTGCGTAAGATACTGTTGTAACGCAATATTGTGTCACGGAAAATCCCATCCTCGAAAAAGCGCCTTTGTGGATGTGGCATATACCACTTTCTGAAAATGGTGCCCAATAACAACAACAATAAAGATAATCCATCGAACCGTAATTATGGAGAATAAAAACTTCGTATCTTCCGTAAATGTTGTGTTTTACGACGAAAACTGCTTACCGTTGTTTTCAGACAATCCTGGACAAAAGTGTTGGGAAGGTAGCGTCACTTTTGAGATAGCCCCCCTCCCCCCTTATCAATGTTGGATTTTGCACCAAACAAAATGATGACTTTTCTGACTTTTCTTCCAACATTGAATATGGGGGAGGGGGGCCACAAGAGCATGCTCTTTCCCAAATAGTTCAACCAATAGTTAGAATAAAGAATTAGGTGTTGTGTTAAGTGATGCGCGCAACCTTCCCAACAACTTTTGACCAGGATTGTCTGAAAAAGGTCGAAGTGCTATACACGCGATTTTCTAAACGTAGTTTCATTCCTTTAACCAAAAAACTCGACGAAGTGGCAACATATTCGGATTTCGATGTGTTCTGTTCAAGTTATTCCTGAAATCAGGCTCAATTAAGGTCGATCGCGACCTATACATTTCTTTTCGGTAATCTCGGAAATGATAATGTGGAATGTTTACGAAATGAATAAGAATAATTCCTAGTGAGCCGTACCATATCTCCATTTGCTGTTGTTAGATATGCAAAATTTGCCATAAATACGAGTTAGATTTTGCTAGGAAAGTTAGGACTGAGCATTTGCTGAAACAGCGAACGCCATAGTAAAGCATGCAATGGGTAGTTTGCCATGAAATGTACGCCATCACAACTGATAGTACGTCCGCTAACATATTCCTCTATCACATGGCACTTAAACGTGAGAAGCAGGCAAGGTAGCTAAGTGTTCGCAATCGTCTGGACGAGCAATACTGCAGCTCCTTCGTTGTGGTCCATGCTTTAAATGCCACTGACATTTATCTTGGCAAGCAAGAATTGACAGTTGTGTGTAGGAGGATCAGGTTACAGTCATAGTTTACAGCACAGTTCTCCGCAACAGTACTCCATATATTGCGACAAAAATGTTGCTATTTTGCTCGTCTTTGGGTTCAAATAAGCGCTTAGTAATAACCATTGTAATCCTAACTGTCTTATTCATAGGCTTGCAGACTGTGAAGTTCGGTTTTAAGACAATTTACCACAGTACTCCATCGAACGACTATAAATAAGAACTTCATTACTCAATTAATCTTTTAAGTTCCCGCAATAGAATGGAGTACTGTTCAAAATGAAGGAATTTCTCTATTCCAGGGGACAAATTCATAGTCAGTTACGTCACAGTATTAAATTCTATCCATAACCATTCAAGTAGTATCGAAATGTACCACACTGGCCTCGAAAATCCCCAAATACTTGTGGAGTACTGTGTGGAACACCGTTTTGTCTTCAGTTATTTACATAAGTAGAACATGATGTCATTTTTTGTGCCGCACAAGAAAATGCATTTATTTGAAAAAACGGCAAAAAACATAGTATAACAACAAATTTTCAGTACCTAACACATGGTTGACATGTCTTGGTCAGGTTTGAATTAAGTTTTAAGAAAACCCTTGCTAATATTTATTATTAGCATTGTGGAAGTAACGCAAAGAACAATATGTCGATCGTTACCACTGAGGTCAATTGTCTACTAAATACTTTGAACATATAGACAGGAATTGTACCTCTAGATACCAAATGTACGCAGCAATACATTTCACTGGTGGACTTCATGAAACAGAATGGGAATTTTACGATGAAAGGACTTTCAATGCCCATTTTTGTACCTCTGCGTAAGATACTGTTGTAACGCAATATTGTGTCACGGAAAATCCCATCCTCGAAAAAGCGCCTTTGTGGATGTGGCATATACCACTTTCTGAAAATGGTGCCCAATAACAACAACAATAAAGATAATCCATCGAACCGTAATTATGGAGAATAAAACTTCGTATCTTCCGTAAATGTTGTGTTTTACGACGAAAACTGCTTACCGTTGTTTTCAGACAATCCTGGACAAAAGTGTTGGGAAGGTAGCGTCACTTTTGAGATAGCCCCCCTCCCCCCTTATCAATGTTGGATTTTGCACCAAACAAAATGATGACTTTTCTGACTTCTCTTCCAACATTGCATATGGGGGAGGGGGCCACAAGAGCATGCTCTTTCCCAAATAGTTCAACCAATAGTTAGAATAAAGAATTAGGTGTTGTGTTAAGTGATGCGCGCAACCTTCCCAACAACTTTTGACCAGGATTGTCTGAAAAAGGTCGAAGTGCTATACACGCGATTTTCTAAACGTAGTTTCATTCCTTTAACCAAAAAACTCGACGAAGTGGCAACATATTCGGATTTCGATGTGTTCTGTTCAAGTTATTCCTGAAATCAGGCTCAATTAAGGTCGATCGCGACCTATACATTTCTTTTCGGTAATCTCGGAAATGATAATGTGGAATGTTTACGAAATGAATAAGAATAATTCCTAGTGAGCCGTACCATATCTCCATTTGCTGTTGTTAGATATGCAAAATTTGCCATAAATACGAGTTAGATTTTGCTAGGAAAGTTAGGACTGAGCATTTGCTGAAACAGCGAACGCCATAGTAAAGCATGCAATGGGTAGTTTGCCATGAAATGTACGCCATCACAACTGATAGTACGTCCGCTAACATATTCCTCTATCACATGGCACTTAAACGTGAGAAGCAGGCAAGGTAGCTAAGTGTTCGCAATCGTCTGGACGAGCAATACTGCAGCTCCTTCGTTGTGGTCCATGCTTTAAATGCCACTGACATTTATCTTGGCAAGCAAGAATTGACAGTTGTGTGTAGGAGGATCAGGTTACAGTCATAGTTTACAGCACAGTTCTCCGCAACAGTACTCCATATATTGCGACAAAAATGTTGCTATTTTGCTCGTCTTTGGGTTCAAATAAGCGCTTAGTAATAACCATTGTAATCCTAACTGTCTTATTCATAGGCTTGCAGACTGTGAAGTTCGGTTTTAAGACAATTTACCACAGTACTCCATCGAACGACTATAAATAAGAACTTCATTACTCAATTAATCTTTTAAGTTCCCGCAATAGAATGGAGTACTGTTCAAAATGAAGGAATTTCTCTATTCCAGGGGACAAATTCATAGTCAGTTACGTCACAGTATTAAATTCTATCCATAACCATTCAAGTAGTATCGAAATGTACCACACTGGCCTCGAAAATCCCCAAATACTTGTGGAGTACTGTGTGGAACACCGTTTTGTCTTCAGTTATTTACATAAGTAGAACATGATGTCATTTTTTGTGCCGCACAAGAAAATGCATTTATTTGAAAAAACGGCAAAAAACATAGTATAACAACAAATTTTCAGTACCTAACACATGGTTGACATGTCTTGGTCAGGTTTGAATTAAGTTTTAAGAAAACCCTTGCTAATATTTATTATTAGCATTGTGGAAGTAACGCAAAGAACAATATGTCGATCGTTACCACTGAGGTCAATTGTCTACTAAATACTTTGAACATATAGACAGGAATTGTACCTCTAGATACCAAATGTACGCAGCAATACATTTCACTGGTGGACTTCATGAAACAGAATGGGAATTTTACGATGAAAGGACTTTCAATGCCCATTTTTGTACCTCTGCGTAAGATACTGTTGTAACGCAATATTGTGTCACGGAAAATCCCATCCTCGAAAAAGCGCCTTTGTGGATGTGGCATATACCACTTTCTGAAAATGGTGCCCAATAACAACAACAATAAAGATAATCCATCGAACCGTAATTATGGAGAATAAAAACTTCGTATCTTCCGTAAATGTTGTGTTTTACGACGAAAACTGCTTACCGTTGTTTTCAGACAATCCTGGACAAAAGTGTTGGGAAGGTAGCGTCACTTTTGAGATAGCCCCCCTCCCCCCTTATCAATGTTGGATTTTGCACCAAACAAAATGATGACTTTTCTGACTTTTCTTCCAACATTGAATATGGGGGAGGGGGGCCACAAGAGCATGCTCTTTCCCAAATAGTTCAACCAATAGTTAGAATAAAGAATTAGGTGTTGTGTTAAGTGATGCGCGCAACCTTCCCAACAACTTTTGACCAGGATTGTCTGAAAAAGGTCGAAGTGCTATACACGCGATTTTCTAAACGTAGTTTCATTCCTTTAACCAAAAACTCGACGAAGTGGCAACATATTCGGATTTCGATGAGTTCTGTTCTAGTTATTCCTGAAATCAGGCTCAATTAAGGTCGATCGCGACCTATACATTTCTTTTCGGTAATCTCGGAAATGATAATGTGGAATGTTTACGAAATGAATAAGAATAATTCCTAGTGAGCCGTACCATATCTCCATTTGCTGTTGTTAGATATGCAAAATTTGCCATAAATACGAGTTAGATTTTGCTAGGAAAGTTAGGACTGAGCATTTGCTGAAACAGCGAACGCCATAGTAAAGCATGCAATGGGTAGTTTGCCATGAAATGTACGCCATCACAACTGATAGTACGTCCGCTAACATATTCCTCTATCACATGGCACTTAAACGTGAGAAGCAGGCAAGGTAGCTAAGTGTTCGCAATCGTCTGGACGAGCAATACTGCAGCTCCTTCGTTGTGGTCCATGCTTTAAATGCCACTGACATTTATCTTGGCAAGCAAGAATTGACAGTTGTGTGTAGGAGGATCAGGTTACAGTCATAGTTTACAGCACAGTTCTCCGCAACAGTACTCCATATATTGCGACAAAAATGTTGCTATTTTGCTCGTCTTTGGGTTCAAATAAGCGCTTAGTAATAACCATTGTAATCCTAACTGTCTTATTCATAGGCTTGCAGACTGTGAAGTTCGGTTTTAAGACAATTTACCACAGTACTCCATCGAACGACTATAAATAAGAACTTCATTACTCAATTAATCTTTTAAGTTCCGGCAATAGAATGGAGTACTGTTCAAAAATGAAGGAATTTCTCTATTCCAGGGGACAAATTCATAGTCAGTTACGTCACAGTATTAAATTCTATCCATAACCATTCAAGTAGTATCGAAATGTACCACACTGGCCTCGAAAATCCCCAAATACTTGTGGAGTACTGTGTGGAACACCGTTTTGTCTTCAGTTATTTACATAAGTAGAACATGATGTCATTTTTTGTGCCGCACAAGAAAATGCATTTATTTGAAAAAAACGGCAAAAACATAGTATAACAACAAATTTTCAGTACCTAACACATGGTTGACATGTCTTGGTCAGGTTTGAATTAAGTTTTAAGAAAACCCTTGCTAATATTTATTATTAGCATTGTGGAAGTAACGCAAAGAACAATATGTCGATCGTTACCACTGAGGTCAATTGTCTACTAAATACTTTGAACATATAGACAGGAATTGTACCTCTAGATACCAAATGTACGCAGCAATACATTTCACTGGTGGACTTCATGAAACAGAATGGGAATTTTACGATGAAAGGACTTTCAATGCCCATTTTTGTACCTCTGCGTAAGATACTGTTGTAACGCAATATTGTGTCACGGAAAATCCCATCCTCGAAAAAGCGCCTTTGTGGATGTGGCATATACCACTTTCTGAAAATGGTGCCCAATAACAACAACAATAAAGATAATCCATCGAACCGTAATTATGGAGAATAACAACTTCGTATCTTCCGTAAATGTTGTGTTTTACGACGAAAACTGCTTACCGTTGTTTTCAGACAATCCTGGACAAAAGTGTTGGGAAGGTAGCGTCACTTTTGAGATAGCCCCCCTCCCCCCTTATCAATGTTGGATTTTGCACCCAACACAATAATGACTTTTCTGACTTTTCTTCCAACATTGAATATGGGGGAGGGGGGCCACAAGAGCATGCTCTTTCCCAAATAGTTCAACCAATAGTTAGAATAAAGAATTAGGTGTTGTGTTAAGTGATGCGCGCAACCTTCCCAACAACTTTTGACCAGGATTGTCTGAAAAAGGTCGAAGTGCTATACACGCGATTTTCTAAACGTAGTTTCATTCCTTTAACCAAAAAACTCGACGAAGTGGCAACATATTCGGATTTCGATGTGTTCTGTTCAAGTTATTCCTGAAATCAGGCTCAATTAAGGTCGATCGCGACCTATACATTTCTTTTCGGTAATCTCGGAAATGATAATGTGGAATGTTTACGAAATGAATAAGAATAATTCCTAGTGAGCCGTACCATATCTCCATTTGCTGTTGTTAGATATGCAAAATTTGCCATAAATACGAGTTAGATTTTGCTAGGAAAGTTAGGACTGAGCATTTGCTGAAACAGCGAAACGCCATAGTAAAGCATGCAATGGGTAGTTTGCCATGAAATGTACGCCATCACTACTGATAGTACGTCCGCTAACATATTCCTCTATCACATGGCACTTAAACGTGAGAAGCAGGCAAGGTAGCTAAGTGCTCGCAATCGTCTGGACGAGCAAATACTGCAGCTCCTTCGTTGTGGTCCATGCTTTAAATGCCACTGACATTTATCTTGGCAAGCAAGAATTGACAGTTGTGTGTAGGAGGATCAGGTTACAGTCATAGTTTACAGCACAGTTCCCCGCAACAGTACTCCATATATTGCGACAAAAATGTTGCTATTTTGCTCGTCTTTGGGTTCAAATAAGCGCTTAGTAATAACCATTGTAATCCTAACTGTCTTATTCATAGGCTTGCAGACTGTGAAGTTCGGTTTTAAGACAATTTACCACAGTACTCCATCGAACGACTATAAATAAGAACTTCATTACTCAATTAATCTTTTAAGTTCCGGCAATAGAATGGAGTACTGTTCAAAATGAAGGAATTTCTCTATTCCAGGGGACAAATTCATAGTCAGTTACGTCACAGTATTAAATTTATCCATAACCATTCAAGTAGTATCGAAATGTACCACACTGGCCTCGAAAATCCCCAAATACTTGTGGAGTACTGTGTGGAACACCGTTTTGTCTTCAGTTATTTACATAAGTAGAACATGATGTCATTTTTTGTGCCGCACAAGAAAATGCATTTATTTGAAAAAACGGCAAAAAACATAGTATAACAACAAATTTCAGTACCAAACACATGGTTGACATGTCTTGGTGAGGTTTGAATTAAGTTTTAAGAAAACCCTTGCTAATATTTATTATTAGCATTTGTGGAAGTAACGCAAAGAACAATATGTCGATCGTTACCACTGAGGTCAATTGTCTACTAAATACTTTGAACATATAGACAGGAATTGTACCTCTAGATACCAAATGTACGCAGCAATACATTTCACTGGTGGACTTCATGAAACAGAATGGGACTTTTACGATGAAAGGACTTTCAATGCCCATTTTGTACCTCTGCGTAAGATACTGTTGTAACGCAATATTGTGTCACGGAAAATCCCATCCTCGAAAAAGCGCCTTTGTGGATGTGGCATATACCACTTTCTGAAAATGGTGCCCAATAACAACAACAATAAAGATAATCCATCGAACCGTAATTATGGAGAATAAAAACTTCGGTATCTTCCGTAAATGTTGTGTTTTACGACGAAAACTGCTTACCGTTGTTTTCAGACAATCCTGGACAAAAGTGTTGGGAAGGTAGCGTCACTTTTGAGATAGCCCCCCTCCCCCCTTATCAATGTTGGATTTTGCACCAAACAAAATGATGACTTTTCTGACTTTTCTTCCAACATTGAAT
The DNA here is from genome assembly GCF_036669925.1 of Montipora capricornis. Taxonomy (NCBI): domain Eukaryota; kingdom Metazoa; phylum Cnidaria; class Anthozoa; order Scleractinia; family Acroporidae; genus Montipora; species Montipora capricornis. The sequence goes on from NC_090885.1 coordinate 50,545,671, forward strand.
ATGGGGGAGGGGGGCCACAAGAGCATGCTCTTTCCCAAATAGTTCAGCCAATAGTTAGAATAAAGAATTAGGTGTTGTGTTAAGTGATGCGCGCAACCTTACCAACAACTTTTGACCAGGATTGTCTGAAAAAGGTCGAAGTGCTATACACGCGATTTTCTAAACGTAGTTTCATTCCTTTAACCAAAAACTCGACGAAGTGGCAACATATTCGGATTTTCGATGTGTTCTGTTCAAGTTATTCCTGAAATCAGGCTCAATTAAGGTCGATCGCGACCTATACATTTCTTTTCGGTAATCTCGGAAATGATAATGTGGAATGTTTACGAAATGAATAAGAATAATTCCTAGTGAGCCGTACCATATCTCCATTTGCTGTTGTTAGATATGCAAAATTTGCCATAAATACGAGTTAGATTTTGCTAGGAAAGTTAGGACTGAGCATTTGCTGAAACAGCGAACGCCATAGTAAAGCATTGCAATGGGTAGTTTGCCATGAAATGTACGCCATCACTACTGATAGTACGTCCGCTAACATATTCCTCTATCACATGGCACTTAAACGTGAGAAGCAGGCAAGGTATCTAAGTGCTCGCAATCGTCTGGACGAGCAATACTGCAGCTCCTTCGTTGTGGTCCATGCTTTAAATGCCACTGACATTATCTTGGCAAGCAAGAATTGACAGTTGTGTGTAGGAGGATCAGTTACAGTCATAGTTTACAGCACAGTTATCCGCAACATTACTCCATATATTGCGACAAAAAATGTTGCTATTTTGCTCGTCTTTTGGGTTCAAATAAGCGCTTAGTAATAACCATTGTAATCCTAACTGTCTTATTCATA
>NC_090885.1:50554114-50564114 GCF_036669925.1 Montipora capricornis
CTTTCAGAACTCATTTTATATTACATATACAGAAAATGTTTTTTATATATCCGTCAAATCTTTCATTGGTATCCAACTGTTAAAATCTTCACTATATCCTTCCCATTTCACCAAAGCTAGTTTCTTCTTATAATCTCTTTTTATAACTTTATAAATTCTAAATACATCATGTTTTGCTTTTAATAATTCAGGCCCATAAAATGATCCTTTTGTTTTCTAAGTTATTAGAATAGTGTATTGGATCTTATCAACTGTAAATATTTGGTGTGTTAAATTTATCAAATACTTTCCATTTGTACTTACTTATTCTGACTTGATCAGCAACTTTAAACTTTGGTTTTGTTGATGACTTCCATATCACCATATAGATTAAAATACACTAAACCTTGATTATTTTTCTTTGAAGCCTCAACAGGTTTCATTTTTGTTGAATTATGTTTAGTGTTATTATATTTGTCAAATAAATCATCGATATTATACCAAACAGTATTATTTTGAACTGTAAACTGCTTATACATCATGTTTTTCAATGTTCAGTTAGAGTGAGTTTTAATTAAGTGTCGTAAAACCAAAACCAAAGTAATTACTTTGGCCAATCAAACAGGATGGAGGCACTCCAGTAAACCAATCAAAGCTCGAAGTAATTACATGCAGCCAAAACAAAGTGCGGGAAAATGTGCACACGCAAGCCACAATTGGTTTTGGTTTCACTTTTGATTAGTTGAAAAAGTGGCGTGAGAACTTTGAACAAATCACTGTGTAATGCAAATTACTTTCAACACTCAATTGAAAACCGGTCTAAAACGTTTTATTACAACAGCGATTTCAAACGTTCAGTTGTTAAAACACCTGTCTTAGTTTTAAATGGGTAAGCCCATGCAGATTTGCTGAATACGTCTATAACAGTCAATATGTATTTATACCCTTTATTCCATTTTGAGAGTTTATCCATAAAAACGAGATCTGCAGACCATATCTTATCTAATCCGTTTGCTAATATATACATTTAGCCAAGCCTAAAAGTGGAGCTCCCGGCTTGTTTATTGTTACTGGCTGTAGGATTAGTAAAAATAAAAGGCTTTGGAACTGTCCGCCTTTTGGTTTTCCCGGATATTGATTACTTTTATGTCATTTTCTTCCTGCCTAACTAGTCAATTCCACGGTTACTATCACCTGAAAAACCGACAAGTGTGCAGTTTCTTTTACGTCCCACAGGATTATGAACATTAAAGGGTTGTGAGACGGGAACTCCGGCTTATCGTCCTTATTACAAAGGCAGCACTTTCTCCTCCGGCCGGAGTTGAACTCACGACCTCCTGCGTGACAGCCCGTGCTCAACCAACTGAGCCACCGGTGCGTGGTGTCATGGTGTTTTTTATAGCTCTTTCTGTCAATGATTGATTTGGAAATTGTTCTATGGCATCTATCATTTTTTGATCCGCTTTATGCTTGTCAGGTAATGTTTTTGAATTACTGTAATCAATATCATGCTGCTTACAAACTTGATCTAATCTGTTTATTCCATCATCTTCCTTCCAATCTTGTATTTGGTACACAAAATTGATATTTTTAAAGGTCAGGAAAAGTTCTGAAATGAATCTTGGGTAACCATTCTTGATTTAGCATACTTTGTACATCAACAGCAGCACCATCAAGATCTTTTCTGTTTGTTTCATATTTTTTCTTTGGTCTGATCTTTGTTGACAATTGATTAAGGGATTCTGATCCAACATTTTGAATACTTGGATTAAGTTTATCCAAAGCATAGTCAGTTGCTTTTTTTTTGCAACTTAGGGTTTCATTTACATCATTGCAATCATAAACTTTTTTAACACCAACTTTTACTGATGTGTCTTTTATTAATGAGTGAATACCATTGTGATCAGCAATAGCAATATCAGTACCATCCACCTTTTGTACTTTAAAGCCCATTGCTATTCTTGCATTATACCAATCTGATGGAGATGCTGAAATTGTATTATCAACAACAAACGGATGGTTTTGCTTGCTTTGACTAGCATTATTAGTAGGATTTGCTGTTACTAAAGGCGTTTCTAATTCATGAAAAATGTCTTCAATTCGTTCAACGTACTTTTGATTTCTAAACATTTTATATCAATACATTATATAATTTTTGTTTTTCCTTTTTTTCATAAGTCTGCCGCCAGCTGATAAACGATTCATCCTTTCTGCTATTTCAAAATCTGTTAGTTTTTGTGACTTTTTTGGTTTAGAATTTGTTGGAATTGATTGAATTTTAGGCTCAACCTCTATTGGTATAATGCTGTCTTCCATTGAAGAAGTTACTTTTTTCTTTGGTTCAACAGGTGTAGTTTGCTTCCTTTTGCTTTGTAAAATGCCAACAATTTTATCTCTGGCCCAATTTCAAACAAAGTCTCCTGTTTTTTCAGCTCCTTTTGTTAAACCAGTATGAGCTAGCTTTTTACCAGTCTTTGCAGCTAATTCCTTTGTTGTTTTGTTTAATAATTTGCTCGCCAAGTTGCTAAATATTCCTACACCCAAAAAATATGTTTTTTAATGTAACGACCTGATTCTGGGTCATATCTCATTTTAAATTTGTTTTTGTTCATATACATTAATGAGTTATATATTATTATTTACTTTTCAATATTAATGTCATAAACCAATTTATGTTATTTAATTAAATAAATCTACCAATCATTTATTATTTTTGTATGGAAATGTCCACTAAAACCGAGCAAAAATAAAAAAGGTTGGCACATGATAAAAAAAACAAAATTCTTCATATTTCATACAAAGATACGCTATCATACTGTAAGAAAGGTGGTGGGATTTTTTTCTTGAAAGATTTATTTGAATTCCCGAAAATGACGAAATTCTGTTCGGCCCCCGCGATCAGAGAAAACGCTGCCATTTTAGCGTAAGATGTTATATTCAAATCAATCCCCATTTTCAGTTCGCATCGCTTTTTAACCTCACATTTTAATACGTGTCAACGAGTAATTCGAGCCTAAACATTCACTTCTGTCTCGAAACAGAAATTCAGGGAAAGCCGTGAAAAATGAGCAAAATTTTGCGTGGTCGAAATTCCCAGCTCGGTGCATTTTTCAGAAGGAAATATCCATTCTCAGTAAAATAGCAAATCGCCCGAAATTTTTAGATTTAGTCAGTAGAAACGTTGGTCTTAATCCAGAGATACAAATTTCAAAATCGGCAAAGTCACAGCATCAATCCGTCAACTTGTATAAATGGTGTCACGGAAGTCAAGCCATGACTTCTGCCAATTCTTTTCAGTTGCTCAAGATATCTTTCGTTTTTTAATTACTGGCGTATTATGAATGGGATCGCAAGATTTCAGTTTCTTCGTCAGGGAGAGTTTTCTTTGACGCAAGACGTGAAAAGAATTCTCCTATTTGATTGGCTGTCAGGAAGTCGTCACTGTGGAACATCCTGGTACCATTGATATCTTTTGCATGCATCATAGATCAAGGCACTGATGCCGGATCAGCTTTTTGGTAAGATATGACCGTTGTGCAACAGTGAGCCTAGTACGTCGAGGTCCAGTTACCTTGAGCGCCCAGCCGATATCCAGATTTGGTGCATTGGCGTGTTTCGTAGGGACACTTACGACGGGTACCATAGTGGCTCCTTGTCCTTCCAGTTGTTCTGCATATTGGACAGCAGCTTTGTCGTATAAGGTTTCATGCTCAAGGGTATATTGGTGCTTACCACAGTCCAAGTGACGAAGCATGCAGGCCTTAAAAATATGGCAGAATGTCAGCATCTGTATTTCGCCATCTACTCTCATAAACGCAACACTGATATGCCAAGGAATTCCTCCTTTTCCAAACCAGTCTGTCTGGCTCTCGCGGTACTTCCGTGGCAAATACTTCATGGCCCAGTCCTAAGTGACAAGGACAGAGGATTCGTTTAGTGATTCCAGGAAGTCAATCCTTGCTGAATCTTAGTGGATTGAGCGTAAAATATGTGCTTTCCACGATACTATTTGAGCTTGTGCCTGTTTTACTAAGAAACGCATTTCTTCACAATCGTCATCTGATAAATTGCTTTGATTTTTAACGAGTGTGTTGCCTATTTCATCCATTGTTGATGCTAACAACTCACAGCGATCCCAACAGTCGTCATGGCTGTGTTTGCAGTCATCATAAAAAGCAGGATCTTTGCAATCACTCAATGCAAACAACCTGCAATGATCTCCCACAGTTGAATCCTCACAAACATGAACCTGCAATTGAAAACAAGACTTCTCAGTTCTCTTACTGTTTAAGGATTAAAAAACCGAAAATGAACTTATACATGCTCTATTCTTAAATCGATTAAATTAATGGATAGAACAAAACCCATGAATGCTTCAACATCAACCTGCGCGATGTATTTGTTAACTCTCTTCTTTTATTGTTTTTGTTTTTTTCATTGATTCAAAGCTACAAGTATATATACAAACGTATGATAAAAAGTTTGCATGCTTCACTAGCAACACATTTTAGTTCACAGGAACCTCTAATTTTTGAGAACTTGGGGTGGATATAAGTTAAGTTTTTGAAGCAGCGTATAAATGAAAACCACTGCTCGTGATAGCATCTCCGTTTACAGTGGTTACACTCATCACAATATGCTGTGTACTGCCATACCACTCTCTCAGAGATTAGAGTTCTGATAACATTAGGGACCTTTATTGTTGTTTTGTCGCTGGCCAAATGGCAGATCTTGCATGATATGTGGGCTTGTTATAAACATTATGAAATGTTCAATCTGCGAGGGGGAAACATCCCGTCTTGGTGCTCTTTCATGAAGTACTGGCATTCACCTGGCATGTGTCAAGCAGTGACGTTTGGCTTCCGTGTAGCGGTGTTTTGTCAGATCTCGTACAATACTGCGCCAAGTTCCTGCCAGACTACGCCCAGGTCGCCGAACCGCTCAGAATCCTTACAAGAAGGGATCAACATTTCATGTGGGGAGACGCCCAAGAGAAATCCTTCCAGAAGTTGAAAGATCTGCTAAACCAAGCAGATACACTCGCCTACTTCAAGAACGAATGCAGAACGTGAATAGTAGCCGATGCGGGTCCCACAGGTATTGGAGCAGTTCTCACTCAGCTACAAGATAGCATGTGGAGGGTGATCTCCTATGCATCGCGAAATCTCACCGACGTGGAAAGGCGCTATTCCCAGACGGAAAAGGAAGGTCTTGCGTTGGTATGGGCTTGCGAGAGGTTCAAGCTGTATGTTTATGGTCGAGAATTTGAGCTAGAGACCGATCATAAACCTCTAAAGCACATCTATAACGCGTCCTCTAAGCCGTTCCGCACGAATAGAGCGATGGGTCCTTCGCTTGCAGGGATACAATTTCAAAGTGATTTACCGTCCTGGTAAGACCAACATCGCTGACGCCCTTTCAAGGCTGAATTCTATGGATCAGAAAGATCCCAGCGGCGAGGGAGCTGACTTTGTTAGAGTTATTGTACAAGAAAGTAGGCCAATGGCTATGACTGCAAGAGAAGTTGAAAGAGAATCAGAAAAAGATCCTGAACTGTGTAGTATTAGATACTACATACAAAGTGGTGACTGGTCTCAATGCAAAATGCCTCATTACCTGAGTGTGAAGAATGAACTTTGCACAATAGGGAAGTTAGTCATGCGCGGAACAAGGATCGTCATCCCTCAGAGTCTCAGAAGTGAAGTACTGCGTTTAGCACATGAGGGGCATCAAGGTATTATGAAGATGAAAACCCAGTTGAGAACGAAAGTTTGGTGGCCCAAAATAGACTTTGATGCCGAGAAAGTTTGCAGAAGCTGCCCGAGATGCCAAGTAGTGGGAGAATTTTGTCCACCTGAACCAATGCAGCGCGTAGAACCACCGTCCGGACCATGGCAAGATGTAGCCATCGATGTCTTAGGTCCATTTCCTTCTGGAGAAAACCTACTTGTAGTAGTGGATTACTACAGCCGTTTCTTTGAAGTAGTTGTCATGCGCACAACCACCTCTCAAAAGATGATTGAGGCGCTAACGCCCATATTTACACGGTATGGCTACCCATTCAGTCTTAAGTCGGACAATGCTCCTCAATTTGTATCCGAAGAATTTGAAGCTTTTCTAACTGACCATGGGATTGAACATCGAAAATCCCCACCCCTCTGGCCCCAAGCAAATGGGGAAGTAGAGCGCCAGAACCGAACATTGTTGAAGTCACTCAAAATAGCTGAAGTAGAAGGAAAAAAGTGGAAAGAAGAATTGAACAAATTCCTGTTAGCATACAGAACAACCCCCCACAGCAGTACAGGAGCAACCCCAGCATTTCTAATGTTTGGAAGAGAACTTAAAACCAAGTTACCGGAACTACGTCTCAATAAGAGTGTTCTGGATGAAGGCATTAGACTGGAATCAGAAGCTTGCAGGCAAAGTGTATGCTGACAAACGGCGACACGCCCTTCATAACTCTATCACTCCTGGAGATAAAGTCCTTGTCAAGAACAGCAAGTCATCCGGAATGTTAACTCCCAACTTTGACACCGAGCCTTACACTGTTCAGACAAAAGAGGGACAAGAACTAACCTTGAAATCAGCCGAAGGTGTAGTACACCGGAGAAATAGTTCATTTGTTAAACCTTATAAAACCCCAGAGAAGCCGGAGGACTTTGTGGGAGCTGAAACCCCAGCGAGTCTGGTGATCTCACCCCTGCCTGTAGGTACCTCAGAAACATCGGCAACCACAGAGCCACGTAGAAGGCCAAACCGAACTATACGGATGCCAGCCAAGTTTAAAGATTTTGTTCTGGAAAAGTGAATAGTTTTAAAAGACTGTTGAGACTGTTAGGAAAAAGAGTTTTGCGATTGTTGAGATTGTTTATGAATCTCGGGACAATAGACTGTGTTAAGCACTTTGAACATTTTTATTGTTTGTTATAAGTTGAGTTCTGTTTTCACTAAGGAAGGGAATGTAGTGTTTAGCTTAAGAGACATTTTGGTGATTACTACATGATGTATTGCGAGTAAAGAAGCATGGCGTGTTTGAGAATTAAAGTGTGTTGTACTTAACACTGACGAATCTGTTTATATCTCGGCCATCACTACAGTGAGTGATTTGAAAATGCTGTGAGTGATTTGAATTTGCTGTGAACATTTGGTTTTGATGTAACAATTGTGGGCCACCGCACAATAGCATCAAACTATAGACGACTGAATAACTTGTCTGCTTCTCCCGCTGTGGAAAGTCTTTATGAGGCTCAAAGTTGATGGGATATTCAAGCACTTGGAAAGATCTAGCCCGCTATCTCCGGAATAATACAAAACGACTTCCTTTAAGGTGCAATACCACTTCTCAGGCATGCAATTCCAGGTATCATGGGTGACAAATTACTCCTTAATTTAGGCGCAAAATTTCAGCGTTAATTCATAATTTCACATGTGAAATTACAAAATTGCCATGGTAACATCTCTTGTATCTCGATCAGAGCCAAGATGGCGTCTAGATTTAAGACAGTGATCATTGAAGAAGTTACGAAATTAAAAGAAGCGGCAGAAAATTTAAATATGCGAAAGAGCACAATTAACTGGGTGAGAGTTTTTGAGAAGTGGTGTGACGAAAATAGCTTCGAGAAAAACCTGGAGATTATTCTTCCCGAGCAGTCGGATAAAGTACTCGAGCGATTTTACAATTACGGTTGTGAGCGTAATTTGTCACCCACGACATTAAAAGGTAATCAAATAGTTTTCTCGTGAAATTAGGAAATAATTTCACTTGCGTTTTGTCAAAATTCTGGTAATTTCCCTCACCTAAAGGCTCAGGAAATTATCAGAATTTTGACAAAATGCGCGTGAAATTATTTCCTAATTTCACTCGTCACCATTTGACTACACATGCTAATACTCTCGGCTTATCAGCCAATCAGAATGCGAGTTTTTACTCCGACTTAAGCGATTCGGCTATATCGAAATTCATCTGACTCTTGAGTTTCACGTTCATTCGTTAACAAATCATTGTGCTTGACCGGGAAAACTGCAGGTGTTTTTCTAAGAAAAAAAATCAACTAGTATGTTATTCGGCAACAATAGCAGGTGTAAAAAGGATGAGAGAAATTCCAGGACAACATCTCATAACACTCCACCTTGATGTAGAAAGCTAACAACGTTATCAAAGGTTATCTATGGTAAGTCTAGAGGGGTTCTTTCTAACTGTGTACACTTTTTGTGAAATTAGAAAAAGCGTCGCAGCCGCAGTCGTGATAATCATTGACAATATTCGTGTTTACATTGCTGGTGATTAAAGCGGCCGGCAATAAACGCAGATAAATCTTGCTGTCTCATCAAAAACGGGTTTTGAATCGACACTGTATCTTAGCTTTTATAAAATAGAACGCCCATAATTGTGTGTTTTCAAGTTACACGCAAATTAATTAGTTGAGATAGATTCGTTTGTTTTTAAAATGCCGAAAGTCAAAACAGGATGTGTTCAGCTTCCCTTGAAGAAAATGGTTTCATCTGCCTTAAATAAATAGATGTTAGATTAGATGAAACGTTTTGAAACTGTTCTTTTACGGGTTCGTTACTAGTTTTATTTGTTTTCAGTAACGTTAATAATGTTTGACTTCTTTTTTTTTCTATGAAGGAGTTCATGTTCTCCAACAATAACCTCATAGGTTTAACCAACATCACAGCCATGCTTGTTCCGCAGCCGAAATTTCTCATGACACAACCTCCTTCCACGCCGTCACCCTATCAGCCATTTCCGTTAACAGATCTTGGGCATCTATTCCAGTATTTCTTGGTTTTTAGTAGGGAAGGTTAAATAGCGATATGCATTTCGTTTAATTTAATTCTTCCTTGAACCGGTAAATCGAACTTCTGACTTGTAGTTCCAATGTATTATTTGGCGTTCTTCGGGCGGTGCATTTTTTGTATTCCTATTCCTATTAACTAAGGCAAAATAATGGCATAATTGTAGAGGATCACTGCGTTTTCCGAAAGAAAGGGTATGAGTAAGATTTGTTCGAGACTACATCAGCCTCGAATAGTTTACAAGCAATTGATGTTTCGATGAAACATATTCTAACCGGGGCAATTTGCAAAACCGGTTTGGTGTAGTTGGAATGTCAAATTCTATGGAGAATTCTCTCCGGCTGGATTAATGAGGTTTTAAAAATTACTGAGTAACTGAATGTTGACATTGGTTGGTGCTTTAGTGACTTTTAAACGCACTTCCATAATAAATGTTATTCCATGAAGATTCCAACGTGTTTAGAATTAGAAATGTAAACGTCTGACTAGGTTTGGGTCGTAAAGAAAAACAAGGTTATTAAAAATCTTGTGGGGTTAATAAGAGACGTATCGAAGACTTGATCTTTTTCAGGAGAGAGATTTCCTAAATCAGTCATGAGGGACACTCTTATTTTCTGGCGTTTAGTTTTGGAAGGCTGTACGAAACTCATTAAATATTAAACAAAACGTTAATTGGAAATTGGTATATATATTAACATATATTTTGGAAGCTCTAACTTTGCAAGAGTGTTTAGTATTTGTTATTAGTATTGCTCTAGTATGATTACATATGTGATTATTAAGCTAAGTGAAGTTAACAGTCTTGAAGCAACTTGAGTCACTTGATGGGCATCACTGGGTTATTCCTCTAAGCTTTTACGCAATTGTGCCGTAGAAATTGCACCATCTCTGTGCCAACTATTCAATTTGTCTCTGGAGTACGGATCCTTTCCTCAGAAGTGGAAAGATGCCAATCTTGTTCCGATCCATAAGTGCGATTCCAAGACAGCTGTTAGTAGCTATAGAAGTATTTAAATTCTTGATGAACTTTCTAAGATCTTAGAACGGCTTGTTTATAATGAAATTTTTGGGGTCATATTCACAAACCCTGTGCATTGGCAACATGTTTTTCTGCCAGGAAAATCCACGGTTACCCAGTTGATTCAGGTCGTTCATAAATTTACCAAAGCTCTCGAGCTAAGGCAACAAGCTGATGTCATTTACCTTGACTTTTCTAAGGCCT
>NC_090885.1:50571614-50594114 GCF_036669925.1 Montipora capricornis
CTGCAATCTCTACAAATACCTACAGATAAGATGACATATAATTATTCAGTGAGGCAAGCACCATCCTATGTAGATCTGTGTTGTAAATTTTTACATTCACTATGAGAACGTTCGTCAGATTTCCAACAGTGCACAAAATGGTTCGATAACAGAAGTCATCTCCTGTTGATCGACCCCAGAGCATCTCTTAACCACTCAGTGACAGCTCTAGTCATAGCAATGAGTTTGCCAATTACAATCCGGATGAGTGAAAATATATGTTAGATTTGCAACTTCTGATTCGAATTGTACTCACACGCACAGCTTACGGAGTGCACGCGGCTTAACTTCAGAGTAACAGAATTGATTACATACCAGATCCTGCGGGAACAAAGACCCCTGTGTAACGGAAAATTTCCTTGGACTGCTTCTTACCAATACCACGATCAGCCTTCCTTTTGTTGGTATGCTTAGCAAGCCCAGCTAGGACACGACATCGATTTGCTCCCCTTCGCCAACCAATTCCCAAGCTTGAGCGATGCATTGGACAGACTGTCCATGCAGAAATTTACTTGAGAACGTGGAAGCACGAGCGAGAATAAGTTGAACCTCGGAGGAAATATCACTTATTCCAACACTCCTTACATATTCGCCAATACCTCTGTCAAACGATGATAGGGGCATGGTATCACCACTGGGATATCGCTTGTCATAATCGCAAATACCTCCAACTAACTTAAAGAAAGAACATTTACTTTCCATGACAAAAGGGCAGCAATAGCTGTCCTGGCAGTCACTTCAAGAAACGTAACAGGAGAAGTTATCTGGACAAGTTTTTTTTGCAGCTGTCAATGAAAGCTAGTCCGGTAAATCAAAGCCAAATTTGAAATCTCCTTGACCACACGCCTCGTTTCTCACTGTATATATTTTAGAATGAATTTTTGTCTCATTAACTCACACGACATTTTAACAACATTTTGGTAATATTTTATCCCTGATGCTATTAAGTTTGGATTAAAATAAGAAAACCAAGAAAGTGATGTCGTTATTTCAGTAATGCAGCAGAAGCTGTCACCATCCTACCCAGAACAGTTGGCTGTTTATTAACCTCATCATATTCTGAAATTTCCACCTCTCTCCGGTATCGCTTACCCAAGAAAAGACAAAAAAGTAGGCTGCAACTTTCTGCTTATGCGACATTTTCAGCGACAACTGTTCAAGTGTTTCCACCTGTGCAAGTTTTTTGTTGTTTACGCGTGTGGACAGTTCGATTTTGCCGATTTTGAGAGTGTTGATACATTGCGGTGATAAAAATCCCAGGGCTAATTTGTACATCCGGATTAAGACCAACGTTTCTACTAAGTAAATCTAAAAATTTCGGCGATTTGCTATTTTACCGGGAGTGGATATTTCCTTCTAAGAAAAATGCACTGAGCCGGGAATTTCGACCCCGCAAAATTTTGCTAATTTTTCACGGCTTTCCCTCAATTTCTGTTTCGACACAGAAGTGAATGTTTAGGCTTGAATTACTCGTTGACACGTTTTGAAGACGTTTCTGGGCACAAATGTGAGTTTAAAAGCGATGCGAACTGGAAATGGGGATTGATTTGAATATAGCATCTAAAAAGGCGGCGTTTTCTCTGATCGCGGGGCCGAACAGAATTTCCTCATTTTCGGGAATTAAAATAAATCTTTCAAGAAAAAAATCCCATCACGTTTCTTACAGTATGATAGGCTATGTTCATGTGCCACCTTTTGCTCGATTTTAGTGGACATTCCCTCTTAAGAGGTGAAAACAAAGCTCTTTTTTTTTACTGCTTACATTTTTAACACTACATACTACTTACTCTAGTAACAATACTAATACTACCTACGACTCGGTAATTATACTATTCACAATTTTAACATTACTTACAACAGAATACTGACCTTATCGCAATCTAATCACTACTTAAAACATGGTATTAACACTGTTTACAATGCAATATTTGCGTGGTTTACAATACTAATACTAATAAGCTACTTAGACAGGCAAGACGTGTAATGTAATTACTGACTACAGGAACTGACTTATTGACTAACTAAAGGTATCGAGAAATTTACTCAGGTGAGAAATTTGGACCATTATTTAACAAAAGGAGAGGAATTATTAGCAGTAGGTGAACGCTGAAGTCGACTAATCAGAGTATTGTACACTGTCTTGCACGTGAGCTTATCGATTGCTAGTTGAGTGCTTGTCAGGGCATGTTGATGCTCGCCTCTTTTATGCCTTTTTTCCACTGATCAGGTATAGCCGATAACAAGCTACGGCAGTGCAGAAAATTACGTTTAATTTTAAATTTTTGCACAAACGCCTTAAGCAACAAAAAATTATTTCCTAAATCATTAACATGGCAGGCAAGTTTACATATGCCGACTTGATTCCAGATTCGATAAAAAACAGATGACTGGTTTATTTATGTAAAACGATTATTCCAAATTATTTGAGTTAAAATGTCTCCTTTATGTTTAGGCCTTGTACAGTTTAATTCTTGCCAGTGTATTAATACAACTCGATAGAATTTTGGTAAGTGTTCGTTGATACATAAATATTTGAGGTCGTAGTTTCATTGAAACAGAAGTTTTCCTCCTACATTCAAAAGCAAGGGATAGTGGAATAAGTTTCCATGGTTCACTGTCCTCAGAGCACAACCACTTTACCCATGTAATTTTCAGAGCCTTGTCAAATAATGAAAGGTCATTCATACCAAGTCCTCATTCATTCTTACCTTTCGGGATAGTTATTTTTTTAAGTTTCGGATTTTTATCTTTCCAAATATAATTATATATTATTTTGTTGACTTCAGGAGTAAAACCAAGTGGAGTGTTGCAAATAAACGTTAATTTTGATAACGTGAGGGTTTTAACGATATTGATTCTACCATGAATTGATATGTCTCTAGAGGACCAGATGTTTAATAATTTTTGGAGAGGGCTTAACTTATCAAACAATTTTTTTTTTGTTGCAAGTTTTTCATTGTCTGAGAAGTACACTCCTAGGGTGTAAATAGGTTCGTCGCTATATTTTAAGCTTAGCACTGAGTCTTTTCTGTGGTGCAAAGAACCAAGCCATAACAATTCTGATTTGGATTCGTATATTTTAAGTCCAGAGCAGTTTTCAAATTGGCTTAACAGATGAAAGAGATTATGAACTGACTGTATGTCCACGTATTGGGAAATTTTGACTGTATGCACTTCATTAATCGGAATTCCTCTGATCTCATTAGAGCGTTTTATAGCATTTCTTAAAATTTCTGTGCCAATTACGATCAAGATACCAGAAAGAGGGCAACCTTGTCTGACTTCTCTACCTTAGTTAAAGTGCTTTGTTGCGAAACCGTTATTCAAGATGCAACTAGAGATTCTGTTATATAGGACCATGACCCACTTTCATAATTGTGGACCAAAGTTGAACACTTCTTAATTTTTGCAAGTTTTTCCATTCAATGGAATCAAAAGCTTTCTGTGTTGTAAATTTTTACATTCACTATGAGAACGTTTGTCAGATTTCCAACAGTGCACAAAATGGTTCGATAACAGAAGTCATCTCCTGTTGATCGACCCCACAGCATCTCTTAACCACTCAGTGACAGCTCTAGTCATAGCAATGAGTTTGCCAATTACAATCCGGATGAGTGAAAATATATGTTAGATTTGCAACTTCTGATTCGAATTGTACTCACACGCACAGCTTACGGAGTGCACGCGGCTTAACTTCAGAGTAACATAATTGATTACATACCAGATCCTGCGGGAACAAAGACCCCTGTGTAACGGAAAATTTCCTTGGACTGCTTCTTACCAATACCACGATCAGCCTTCCTTTTGTTGGTATGCTTAGCAAGCCCAGCTGGAACACGACATCGATTTGCTCCCCTTCGCCAACCAATTCCCAAGCTTGAGCGATTCACTGGACAGACTGTCCATGCAGAAATTTTACTTGGAAAGGAGAACGTGGAAGCACGAGCGAGAATAAGTTGAACCTCGGAGGAAATATCACTTATTCCAACACTCCTTACATATTCGCCAATACCTCTGTCAAACGATGATAGGGGCATGGTATCACCACTGGGATATCGCTTGTCATAATCGCAAATACCTCCAACTAACTTAAAGAAAGAACATTTACTTTCCATGACAAAAGGGCAGCAATAGCTGTCCTGGCAGTCACTTCAAGAAACGTAACAGGAGAAGTTATCTGGACAAGTTTTTTTTGCAGCTGTCAATGAAAGCTAGTCCGGTAAATCAAAGCCAAATTTGAAATCTCCTTGACCACACGCCTCGTTTCTCACTGTATATATTTTAGAATGAATTTTTGTCTCATTAACTCACACGACATTTTAACAACATTTTGGTAATATTTTATCCCTGATGCTATTAAGTTTGGATTAAAATAAGAAAACCAAGAAAGTGATGTCGTTATTTCAGTAATGCAGCAGAAGCTGTCACCATCCTACCTAGAACAGTTGGCTGTTTATTAACCTCATCATATTCTGAAATTTCCACCTCTCTCCATTATCGCTTACCCAAGAAAAGACAAAAAAAAATCTCATCGCTGGGAACTATCATTGAGGTAGGCTGCAACTTTCTGCTTATGCGACATTTTCAGCGACAACTTTTCAAGTGTTTCCACCTGTTTCCACCTGTTTACGCGTGTGGACAGTTCGATTTTGCCGATTTTGAGAGTGTTGATACATTGCGGTGATAAAAATCCCAGGGCTAATTTGTATATCCGGATTAAGACCAACGTTTCTACTAAGTAAATCTAAAAATTTCGGCGATTTGCTATTTTACCGGGAGTGGATATTTCCTTCTAAGAAAAATGCACTGAGCCGGGAATTTCGACCACGCAAAATTTTGCTAATTTTTCACGGCTTTCCCTCAATTTCTGTTTCGACACAGAAGTGAATGTTTAGGCTTGAATTACTCGTTGACACGTTTTGAAGACGTTTCTGGGCACAAATGTGAGTTTAAAAGCGATGCGAACTGGAAATGGGGATTGATTTGAATATAGCATCTAAAAAGGCGGCGTTTTCTCTGATCGCGGGGCCGAACAGAATTTCCTCATTTTCGGGAATTAAAATAAATCTTTCAAGAAAAAAATCCCATCACGTTTCTTACAGTATGATAGGCTATCTTTGTAAGAAATATGAAGAATTTTGATTTTTCATAATGTGCCACCTTTTGCTCGATTTTAGTGGACATTCCCTCTTAAGAGGTGAAAACAAAGCTCTTTTTTTTTACTGCTTACATTTTTAACACTACATACTACTTACTCTAGTAACAATACTAATACTACCTACGACTCGGTAATTATACTATTCACAATTTTAACATTACTTACAACAGAATACTGACCTTATCGCAATCTAATCACTACTTAAAACATGGTATTAACACTGTTTACAATGCAATATTTGCGCGGTTTACAATACTAATACTAATAAGCTACTTAGACAGGCAAGACGTGTAATGTAATTACTGACTACAGGAACTGACTTATTGACTAACTAAAGGTATCGAGAAATTTACTCAGGTGAGAAATTTGGACCATTATTTAACAAAAGGAGAGGAATTATTAGCAGTAGGTGAATGCTGAAGTCGACTAATCAGAGTATTGTACACTGTCTTGCACGTGAGCTTATCGATTGCTAGTTGAGTGCTTGTCAGGGCATGTTGATGCTCGCCTCTTTTATGCCTTTTTTCCACTGATCAGGTATAGCCGATAACAAGCTACGGCAGTGCAGAAAATTACGTTTAATTTTAAATTTTTGCACAAACGCCTTAAGCAACAAAAAATTATTTCCTAAATCATTAACATGGCAGGCAAGTTTACATATGCCGACTTGATTCCAGATTCGATAAAAAACAGATGACTGGTTTATTTATGTAAAACGATTATTCCAAATTATTTGAGTTAAAATGTCTCCTTTATGTTTAGGCCTTGTACAGTTTAATTCTTGCCAGTGTATTAATACAACTCGATAGAATTTTGGTAAGTGTTCGTTGATACATAAATATTTGAGGTCGTAGTTTCATTGAAACAGAAGTTTTCCTCCTACATTCGAAAGCAAGGGATAGTGGAATAAGTTTCCATGGTTCACTGTCCTCAGAGCACAACCACTTTACCCATGTAATTTTCAGAGCCTTGTCAAATAATGAAAGGTCATTCATACCAAGTCCTCATTCATTCTTACCTTTCGGGATAGTTATTTTTTTAAGTTTCGGATTTTTATCTTTCCAAATATAATTATATATTATTTTGTTGACTTCAGGAGTAAAACCAAGTGGAGTGTTGCAAATAAACGTTAATTTTGATAACGTGAGGGTTTTAACGATATTGATTCTACCATGAATTGATATGTCTCTAGAGGACCAGATGTTTAATAATTTTTGGAGAGGGCTTAACTTATCAAACAATTTTTTTTTTGTTGCAAGTTTTTCATTGTCTGAGAAGTACACTCCTAGGGTGTAAATAGGTTCGTCGCTATATTTTAAGCTTAGCACTGAGTCTTTTCTGTGGTGCAAAGAACCAAGCCATAACAATTCTGATTTGGATTCGTATATTTTAAGTCCAGAGCAGTTTTCAAATTGGCTTAACAGATGAAAGAGATTATGAACTGACTGTATGTCCACGTATTGGGAAATTTTGACTGTATGCACTTCATTAATCGGAATTCCTCTGATCTCATTAGAGCGTTTTATAGCATTTCTTAAAATTTCTGTGCCAATTACGATCAAGATACCAGAAAGAGGGCAACCTTGTCTGACTTCTCTACCTTAGTTAAAGTGCTTTGTTGCGAAACCGTTATTCAAGATGCAACTAGAGATTCTGTTATATAGGACCATGACCCACTTTCATAATTGTGGACCAAAGTTGAACACTTCTTAATTTTTGCAAGTTTTTCCATTCAATGGAATCAAAAGCTTTCTCAAAGTCTACGAAGACGGCCAGGCCTAGGATGTTTTTCGCTTTAGTAAAAGACATAATATCGAATATCATTCTACCACTTTCCCCAATAAATCTTCCTCTAACATATCCAGTTTGGCTTGAACTAATAATTGTTGGCAAGACTTTCTCTAGACGTAGAGCTAAAGCTAAAGCATTATTTAGTAGCGATATTGGCCTCCAGTTTTTCAGATAATTTTTATCTTTGTCTTTTTTCGGTATTAAAGATCTGACTCCAAGTTTCTGGGTGATCGATAAGGACCCATTTTCAAATGCGTAATTGAAGCTATCAACCATTATTTGTCCTATAACATCCCAGAATGATCTATAAAATTCAATGGTAAAACCATCAGAGCCTGGAGTTTTATTGTTTTTGAAATGACTAAGGGAGTCTGAACACTCCAGTAGCGTTAAGAGTCCTTCGCAACTTTCTGCTTCTTCAGATTTTAGGGTGATAAGACCATCTGAATTGAAGAAATATTGAAAGGTTCAGAGTCTGGCCACACGCCTTTAAGCCTATAGATATAACTAAAAAATGCTTCTTCTTCTTCTTCCAAGATTACTTTGGGATCACATAGAACAGAACCATCATCTTTTTTTAACAATATTATATGCTTTCGTTTGTGATTTCTTTCTTCTAAATTGTAAAAATATTTGTTTGCTGCAAACAATTGTCTCGAGTTTTACTTGCAACTATTTTCATTAAAGTTTGTTCTTAGTGTCTCTTCCAAGTGCATAAACATCGCTAACAATTCTTTTCCTTCATTTCGACTTTGTTTAGCTTTTCTTTTCGCAAAAATTATCGTTGAGGCTCTAATTTCCATCTTAATTAAATCCCAAAGCAATCTTTTGTCTGTGAGCTCTTGGTATTTTGACACGAACTCTGGTATTGCGTTGTTATCATTTGCAAGTAATTCTCATCTGTTAACAAAGAGATAAATGATTGAATTTCCAAAAACCGGGCCCACTTTTTGTTTCTGTTACAACAGACGACATTGAAAGAGTTATGGCAGAGTGGTCGGAAAAGATATTTGGTAAGATTTCGACATCTTTAATTGAAGACTCCATAACTTTTGAAATGAAAAAATTATCTAATCTGCACTGAATCTTCATCGATGGATTATTCCAGGTAAAGCCTTGCATGTTAGGATGTATATAGCTCCAGGTATCAACAAGGTCTTGAGAGCTCAATAAAGTATTTATCTCTTGAATGACACTTTTCTTGTGAGTGATTGGTCGCCCTCCACGTTTATCTATCTCATGCATTACGCTATTAAGGTCTCCAACTCGCCTACTTTTTCATTTGCATAAGAATTAAGCACTGAGCTCGACAGGTTCTTGAGGAATTGAATTTGTTGGGCCTGAACATTCGGAGAAAAAAACACAAACCTTTCACCCTCCAATAACACTTCACTTAGGATAGGATACATCTGCCGTTTGAATCGTTTACAATTAACGAACGCTACTTTCTTATCTTCTTTTGCCTTTTTAAGGACAGGGAAGAGAACCTTTCTAATATTGCCTACTTCCTTTGGGAAGTCGTCCGATATGCCGAGCTTTTTACCTTTAGGTAAACCTTTTAGGTAACTTCTTGCTGATTCTTCTTATATTCCTTTGGTCGAGTTGGAATTCTATGAACTCTTTCGAAATGGATTTCTTTAATTAACGTTGCTGCTTGGTATCTTCATTTCTTTATGCAGAAATTGTCTTAATTTACTTTCTGTGTCTTTCGGAGATTCGTGGTCGTCATATTGGATTTTTGAAAGGATAGCTTCTTGTCAAATTATCAGTTGGAATCAAAGTTAATGTATCAGATCTTTTACCATCAGTCAAACTACTATCAATTAAACTGCAACCAATTTCCAATGCATCAATTGAATTGGTAATATTTGGCAGTCGTACACTGTATTAATTTTGCATTTCTCAAGTCCAGCTGCCATTTTTTTTTTGATTCTATTACTACTCTACAACTTGAGAGAACAAATCAAATAAATTCCTTCTTTATCACCACCATTTTGTGCAACAGCTGCTTCAATATATCATTTAAATCATCATAACTGTACCTTCCATCAACAAATAATATTGTTTCCCATGTTGAATCATTATCATTTGAATATCTTATTTGATTATCACCATAAGGACTATTAATATTATGCCATGAAAATGTCATATGCTGTATTCTTTTTCTTCATCTAGCTATAGTGGAGGTGAAAATTTAATAATAAAACATTGTGGAACGTTTTTTCCTATTTTTTCACAGTTAGTTTTTCTCATTTGCATTACAATATAATCTAGCTATTTTGCTATTTATAATCTCGGGCTATTTTGTAGTTTTAACCCGAAATTGCCTCGCATCCACATTAGATTGCATTGTAATGCAAATGAGAAAAACTAACCGTGAAAAGTGCTATTAATTGAGGATATATGTAGTGCTTATTTGTTCCTTTTATAATATTGAATTACATATTCTTTTAAAAGCTCTGACAATTGTTTGTTATTGATTGGACCAAGCTTATTCAATGAATTCACTTTGAACACCACTATTGCCAGCTAAAATTGATCCACCAAGTAATTCTAATCTGTCAAACAAATCATCAATATTATTGTAATAAACAACACCTGTACAAATTTTGCTCATTTTTTTACTTGATCTATGTATTGAAATTTCAATAAGTTTATTTAATTGATCAAACAACATTTTAGACAATTGGCTGTATCTTTTTTTACTGTTAAACCTTTTGGTTAAAAGGTCTATTGTGTCAAGATCACGTTGTTATCCAATACTTTTTTACCATTTTTTGATTCAACAAGACGTAATTGACCAATTAATTTTGGAAAATCAATCATCAATCCACCATATTGACCCTTTTGTTGTATTCTATAAGCATTTCTCTTTGGTTGAGTATAATGTAATCCTTTACCTTTTTTACTAATATATTGTCTTCCTTTTATTGTGGCTTGAATAGCTTCACGATATTTATTTATATTTTTGATAAAGAACCTCGTTCTGATCCTAATGTTTGTTTTAATTTCCCAATTTCATAATTATATTCATTTATATCTAATTTACTTTCCAATGAAGCCTTAAAAATATCATTTGGAGCATATAATTTGTGATCTGTCAATCGTTTTATTTCATCTGTTTGTTCATTTATCTTTGCCTGAATGCAGCAAAGCGTAATGAAACAAAAGATAAATGGTTTCTTGAATTCCCAAGCGCAGGTGCGTTTGTCGGCAGTGTGTTTTAAGTGCCGGCATGAGATTATGACAAGAAAGTGTGATATGCAAAGTAGCAAGTATATAGTCGCTGAACAGTAAACAAGTTTCATTGTGGATTTTTACAAGCGGACAGTTAAATTTTGTTCCTTTTTATATCTTGATTGAAATCCTGTAATCCTTTTCCTCGTAACGATTTTAATTGTTTTTTCCTAGTAATTGACAGTTATTATAAGTGGTTTTGTTTATTCAATTTACTTTGGCAGCATCAAACGTATACAGTTTGTTTGATTTTTTGGTGTCTAAACAGTGTAAACATTTGTTTTTTGTTTTGTGATTAGTTGGTTAGTGCAATAAATGGGCTAAGAATTGTCTGCTTATCCCGCACCACATTTCTGTTGTCAGTTTTTTGGGTGCGGGGAATTCAAGAAATTAAATTTATGACCTAAATCTATTACATATTCCATCATTGTTGGTGGATAATCAACTGGTAATTTTGTTGTTTTTTATGGTTTTTCATATGTATATTGTAACATTGCAATATCTTCCAAATTGGATGCAAGAGCTTTTTGATTCTTGTCAAGTTGTTCAATTAATTGATCTTGTTTTTCATCAATCGTTTTCTTTGTTTCTTTTTGTGCTTCAATTATTGGTTGAATAAACAATTTTTTTACTGTGTTTATTCTGTTTAATTTTATCCTGTATTTGGTTAATCATCTTTTCAGCTTTTATTTTAGCATCAGAAATTTTCTTAAATCGTTTTATGGCCATTTACATAATTCACTTACATAAAGAAACTTATCATAACTTACCTTCATTTAACTCAATATAACATAATTTATATACATGGAAATACCGAATTACGATCGTAAAAATGAAAAAAAAAATTTTAAACAATTGTATTAATGTATGCCAAAAGATACATTTAGAATGCTTCTTTCTTCTCCTTCTGGTGGTGGAAAAACAAATCTTCTTTATCATATGCTGACTCAACCATTGGTTTATTTTGATCAAATTCATCTTTATGGCAAAAATTTGGAACAAGATAAATACCAACAACTCAGAGGAGAATTTGATTCAATATCTGAACATGTTGGCTATGATGTACTGTTATGTAACAATGATAAAATAACACCTGTTGAAAATTTGGTGGATGATAAAGCATAAAAAGGAGTAGTATTTGATGATTTTGTCACAGATAAAAACCCAAAAAGACATAGTAATTATTTTATTTAAGGGAGACACAAAAATTGCTCAGTTATTTATTTGAGTCAAAGCTACAGATTATGGTACACCAAAAGATATTAGATTAAATTGCAGTCATTTTTGTGTATATGATTTCCCTAGTAATAATGAGCGAAGCTTGATATCAGGTGAGCTTGGTGTTAGCAAAGAACAATACAAACGAGCAACTGAAAAGCCATATTCTTTTTTGTATGTTGATAAACCAATGAAAAATATCAAACGAAACTTTTATGGAATAATATAACAAATATATATTAATGGGAATATTCAATGAACACTTTTTTTAAATATTTATTTAAATATTTTTTTATATATTCAATGAACATACGACAAGTCATACTTTCACACGTGGTTTACCAGGTTTAAGAGGACCACCTGGTATAGGCTATAAATTGACTCCAGATGGTAATTATGATATGGAAAAAAAAAAAAAAAACTAATTTAAAACCAGGAGAAAATGGTAACGATTGTCTCACTAAAAAACACATTTATGACCATGTTAAAGAAAATGGTGGTGATTCTGCCAGTTGATCTTATAATGCAAGGGTATCTTCTTGTGGATTTTAACCGTATTCAAGATATAGGAAATGCTCGTCAAGGAAAAAGTGATGCTGTTCATATGATCATCTTAGTCAATGTTACATGAAATTTGATGATGATAATATTAAAATTGATGTAAAAAATCCAATTAACATGGAAAATAAAAAAACACTAATTTAAAGGAGGGAAGTGACAATAATGATGCTATTACAAAACATCAACTTCAGTTTTGTGCAAAAGTAATGCAAACGAAGTTCGTCGAAATTCGTGCTTTGTTCTCGCGAATTTTCCACGAAAAGTCATCGAATTTTCGAACAATGTTTCGTAGGGTTTGAAGCGAAAAAATTCACGATCTTTCTCGAAAATTCGAGATAGCGAAATTCGAAGTAGCGAATTTTCGAGGTAACCAAACGAAAATTCGAGATAACGAAATTCGAACTACCGAATTTTTGTGACATGAATCGGGGGCCGCCATCAACAACATCGCTGAACAAGCCTATATACGCGTAAATAAACTAAAGTCATATCGAAAATAGATTCAATGATCCGACAGTTTAATTGGCTATTTCCAACGAAAAAAAAAAAGATTGCCGCACACAACAAAAACTGCGATTGCTTCACAAGTATTTTGTTTTAGCAACTTTGATTTTGTAGTCGGCTTATCGATTGGTGAAACTGGGTGCGAATTCTGTTAACGTGCCAATGTTTACAGAAGCTTGCTTTCCAAAAACAAACAACGCAGAAGTGAGACAGCATTAGTAGACAAAAGTTTTATTTTATGAAACACTACATTTCGCTTTGGAATCAAAACTCAAAAGTTCTCAAATGTATTTTGCGTGGTTTTAGCCAGAGCAGTGCATGTCTCAATCCGTTCCAGAGGTCAGTCGTACAAAACAGTCTTCGGATGTCTTACCTTGTATACTGAATCCTTGCCGGGTTTAAAAGTAATAAGCTTGTTTCAAGCATTTTCTTCTTTCATATTGACTGTAAGCATCCACCTTAGTGGCTCGTATTTAAGGCGAGTGGCCTTGTAGAGCCAAGAAACGACTGAAGAATAATTGTGTAAAGAGCTGCGTTGCTTTTAACGTGAACTAAACAGTAAAAGGAGCCTTTCAAGTATATCCAGGTGAGTCTTGTAGAACTGTTCTGTAAACGAACAAGAGTTTATTGTAGAGCTTACATATTGTGAAATGACGGCAGAAAAGAATCAACTTGGCAAATTTTTGTCCAGAAAATATGTGGGAATGTTCGAGAAGAGCAAATAAAGAGCAAAATTTCGCTCAATTTTTCGAAGTCATATATCAAACAGAGCGATTTTTCGCACGAAAATTCGAAGTCAATTTCCGTTCCAAGGAAATTTTAGTTCGAAAATTCGCGTAGTTGGAAACAATAGGCCTTGCGAATTATCATGACTTTTCATTGAAAATTCACTTCCATCAAAAATTCGATATTCTTTCGTCAAAAAGCCAGGAAAAGCCGCGAATTTCGGCGAAATACGTTTCCATTACTTTTGCACAATACTGTACAAACTGGATTAGCACCAAAAGCTGATAAAACAGAATTGAATATTTCTATTTTAAAAAGTGTTTTAACAAGCAATCTTGATATTAGATATTTAAGAAGAGATCAAACAACTATTGATTGTGAAATAAAGGATATCTTGTGTTTTTCCGCCATTAATTTATTAGATGCTGCAACAAAACAATATGTTGACCAAAAAGTATCTCAAGCTGGTGGTTCTGTTGATTTATCACCTTATTTAAAAAAAGATGGATCAACAATAATAAAATAAGTAATGTCAAAAATGCATCGAATAACTTAAATGCTGTAAATTTTCAGCAATTAAACAATAGCATATCAACTGTAACACATGTTAGTGAAATTTTATATTTTAAAAAAATGGTACAACACCTTTAACAGAAAAGGTAAATCTTAATAATTTCAAAATCACTAATTTGCAAAAAGGAACACAAGAGACTGACTCAATAAATTTAAAACAACTTAAAGAAAGTCATATAACATCACATACTAATCGTGAAAATGTTTGAATATGTTATGAAATTGAGTAGCAAATTTAGTGCTGATTTTTGGAATTAACAGTGTTAATCTTGTAAATTATTTTGAAGACATGCCTCATTTAAAAAAGACAGCATTTGTTTTTTCATTACAAAAGTCAAATCACAATTCTGAATATAAAGGAAAATTTGATATCAACCTTTTTAAATTAATGAGACAAGTTTTCTTCAGATTATACTCTTGTTGTTGAATTTTACTTTAAAAAACAAGGTTTTCCAATATATTCTACTGCATTTATTTCGTGGACAGTCAAATTTCAATCTTTAAACATGATAATATTAAAACAATCAACAAAAAAAGCGTCTTCTGATAGAAATCTTCTGATTTTGAATAAATTATGCAACTTGTAGAAAGAACAGTGTGATGTGGTTATGACATTGTTGTTCAACGATAGGGTACTGTCGACTTCTACGCCAGGCAAGGTTGTTGAATCAGACTTAAATACAGATTCATCACAAATGGTGATGGGTGGTAGTTCTATTCTGGGACGACAAGGGCCATTAAATACCATTATATCTGACTTGCCTCCATTAAGTTTCAGCATATTGGATGTCACCCAGTTCTCAATAGGGAGCTTAAGATGCGGACGTTTTCGCGGTGACGGCGACGTGACAGCCCAGGTGGACTGGGCCAGAGGTTGCCGTTCTCGCGCTAAAATTAATTTGCTTAAGATTCTCATGACGGCGTCCGAGACTTCGTCGAGTACATCGGCTGTACTTTCTGAGATTCAATCGCTTTTGTTTGTAACATGGCCGCATTTGAAGATTTTCGACAACTTCTCATTCTTTACTACGACGCTAATTTGATCAACGATGAAGATTTCGTTCTCCTTTACGACATGTTTCCGTCGAGAAATCCAAGTTTTCCTTACTACGAGTACGCTTCCTTTGACCTGAACAACATGAGTGAGGCAGAGTGTAAGGCCGAATTTAGGTTTGAGAAAAAAGACCTTCCGACTCTGGCAGAAGCCTTGCAGATCCCACCTACCTTCAAACTACGCCAGGGAAGCATAGTAAGTGGAATGGAAGGCCTTTGCATACTCCTAAGACGGCTCGCCTATCCTTGTAGATTTGGCGACATGGTACCTCGTTTCGGCAAACCAGTACCGGTGCTATCCATGGTCACAAATCATGTGATTGATTATATTTACACCATCCATGGACATCGCATAACCCGGTGGAATGACGCACTGCTTAACCCACCTGCATTGGATACTTATGCTCGATCAGTTCACGCTAAAGGGGCTGCTCTCCAGAACTGTTTTGGCTTTGTTGATGGCACTGTGAGACCTATAGCCAGACCAGACGAGCACCAGAGGATGATGTATAATGGTCATAAACGGGTGCACGCCATTAAATTCCAATCTGTTGCCTTACCGAATGGATTGATCGCAAACCTTTACGGCCCCGTAGGTAAAGATCTTTTTAACTTGCTCTTATTTATAACTAAATGTCAGGTTTATGAAAATAGCAACTCAAACGGAAAAGGTACAAACATGGTTTCGGAGGATAGTTGTTTCCCCTTCAAGTGTCTGTTTTATAGTATAATCTACGACAAACGCCTGTAGTGATCAGGGCAATGAAAGGTTGATCTCATGACACCATTTTACAGAAGCGTTGCATGATGAAAAACGATATTCCATGAAACAAACCTAATACTTTTAACTTCTTCTTCCAGAGGGCAAAAGGCATGATGCAGGTATGCTGGCAGAATCTGGTCTCTTGCATGACTTGGAACGCCATGCATTTTCGACAGGGGGTCAGCCTCTATGCATATATGGGGATCCTGCATATCCCCTCAGGGTTCACCTGCAAGGACCATTCCAAGGTGCTGCTCTCACACCTCAGATGGAGATGTTCAATGGATCCATGAGCTCTGTTCGAGTGTCAGTGGAGTGGCTATTTGGAGACATTTTAAACTATTTTAAATTCCTTGATTTTAAAAAGAACCTAAAAGTAGGCTTAAGTAATATTGGTAAAACATATGTCGTATGTGCTCTCATGCGGAATGCCCTAACATGCCTATATGGTAATCAAACCTCAGAATTTTTTAATTAGACCCCCCTAGTCTCCAGGAGTATTTCAGGTGACCTAAACCATTCGCTATATTTATTCGGTTACTGCCTGGTCACACAACTGGTCAACACTTTCCTCCCAGAATCAGCCCTGGGGGGTGGGGGGAGGGGGTGGTGGTACTTTAGGATTTTTTGTGGGGGAGTGTCCTGCTGGGACCCTGGAATCCTTAATCTATACCAGAGCTAGTTCAGCTGAATTTTGCTACCTTCTACTAGACTTAACTTCCCAAAATCCCTTTGCCACTATCCTAGAGTAGCTTTTCGGCTAAGTTGCGTAAATTCAAACTTGTCGATTTGATTTTTAGTTTTAGTGGCAATTCCTGGTTTCCCTAATCTAGACTAAAACCTCCCCGCCCACCCCACCCCCCCTGCTTTGGGAAACAGCACAACCTATAAAAGATCATACATTGTATTATACAAAGCAGACATATTGTTCCACAAAAAATGAAAGCAGTTGTTACTATGGCATCCACTTATACGACAAATGGCATGCCATTTAGTTCAATGCTCAGTTGTTCAAAAGTCAGATAGTGTTATCCAGCACATAAATCACTATAACGATTTCTTTAGAGGAGGAGCACTTTCCGCCATTTGAACAACTGGGCCCAGTTTAATGCTGATAAAGGCAAGTACTTTCAAAGTTGAGGCATCTCTAATATCAAGTTTAACAAGGTATACATTGTTTACACAAATGTAAGTATTGAAGAAATCAACCTTTTCACAATACAATTTTTGTCAGTTCAAAAAATCAAATCAAATTTATATTTTGCAAGGTAGTCAGGGCTTTCAATAATCACTTGACTCAATTTAATATATGACATATTTTCATAGCCTGTATTCTGATAGGGTAATCACCTGATTGACACATGCATAATACAGCTAAATTCAAACTGGATCAATGAAACTAAAAAAAAATGTGATTATGATAATGATAACTCAACAATCAACTACCACTCTAGCAGAAATGGAGTTAAAAGAACAGTTGAATGCAAAATTATGTCACTAACAAGAGAAAAATTACAATGGTGCCATAGTTGAAAAAGAGAAGTTGCAATAAAAAAATGTTAACGCTTTTCCTTGGGAGCCAACCTCTCAATCAAAGCTAACATAGCCTGTGATTGCTGCTGCTGGTTTAACATAGACTGCATAAACTGTAGTGTTTGCTGTTGGTTTCTTTGCTGCTGTCTATGCTGTTCTTCTTGTTGTTGCTGAATAATCTTTAGCATATCTTGCTGCATTTTTGTTTGCTGCTCTGATATACGAGATCCTCTTGCCTCTTCCTGCTTTCTTATTTCAATTTCTTCTCTTTTTAATGCCATCTCTTCTTCTGCTTTCTTTTGCAAGTATCCAATAGCATCTACTGTACTTTTACTGCTTTTCTTTGCTGGAACCACTCCATTTGTTTTCTCCACTCGTTTTTGAGTTTCTCCCATGGTTTCCATTGCCTTGTACCGCATTTCTTCAGCAGTTGCCTTCTCTTTCTGAAGGCTTTGCTTTTTGTTGCCAGTCGAAGGCTTATTTTCAGCTTCTTCCTCTTTTTCACACAGCTCCTCCAGCAGAGTATCTATCTCTTGTATTTCTGGACTAATACCACTTGCTCTTTCTTCTTCCCTATTTTTTGCTTTGAATTTGGACATTAGAAGATTGAGCCTATCTCTCAACGACCTTTTGTTCACATTGAATTTGCATTGGGTGAGGTTATTGAGTCTTGTGGCAATCTCATCCCACAATTTTCCTCTCTCCGGGCTCCCCTTTCTGGTTTCAAAAAGATCTGATCCCCTGACCTCTCTCAAGAATAATGTATCATGTTGATTTGTCCACTCCATTGTGCTGAAAGAGGGAATTAAAGTTTATTTTAGCACTTTATTTAAAAACGGTGGAAACAGTAGTTTTCCTCTTCCAGACTGAGTCCTTGTATTGATTTATTGAATATTTGCTGGATGAAATTGTTCTGTTTAATACGCACTGTACGTATCCACATAAATTATTGCTCTAGATTCACAGCACTTCATCGAAGAAATATTTCCAAGTGTGGTTATACAAGCCTTAAGAGCACATTTACATATCGATGAGCTATGTAGTGGATTTGTTGGCTAAGTGTGAAAAAATTCAAAACAAAATATTTATCTCTGCACTTTTTAGCCGCCTCCAGAACTCCAAAATTCTTTATCGCCTCAGAAAATTCGGATTCAATATGTTACTAAGAAATAAAAAAATGTATTGGAGTCAGTAAAATATATTATATATAATCGTTTTCAAGAAAGAATTCGTTGAACGTAACAGCTTATTTATCTTTACAGACTTACTTAGATTGTTTTGTCTTCACTGAACTAGCTTCAGAGTCTTCGGTCATTTTCCTGAGTTTTATCTGTGAAGAGAGCACAAAAAGCCGCTAGAGTTACTTGGCACATCCCCAGGTGGGTTGTGCTAATAAAGAAACTGAAAAAAAAGCAAGGAATGAAGAATACAAGAAAGAAATACCGGTATAAATACTCACGTTTTCACTGCGACGGCAAAATCCCCAAACTGACGTCGCCGACGTGAGGGCGACGGCAGGAATGTTGGAAATCGCATGCGCAGTTAAACTCGCCCCAATCCTAATCGGTCTTTACGTCGCCGTCGCGTCGAAAACGTCCTTATCTTAAGCTCCCTAATATCCTTGACCAAACGTTCCATCATGGATGCAGTAATAAGCGCATTTTTCTTTTTAAAGGATATGTACAATTGACATTCAGCATATACAGTACCGGTCAAAGGGATTGCAGCACCTACACACGCGTAAAATGCCTGTAATCTGTGTGTAGTATTCGTGGACAGTGCGTGGGCAGTGTGTGGACACTGCGTGGACAGTGCATGTAATTAACTGCGTGTAAAATTTCCTGATCAGGTAGTTACACGCATTTGCGTGTAATTTCACCGGTATGAGTGTATTTAAAACTGGAGGAAGAAGCCTTTGTTAACAAGCTTGTGAATGAATAGCAAACGAGCAACTAACAAACAAATCTTCTTTCATAATCTGTAAGAGCCTGCACTTCTGCTTAACATCGAAACTTAATTCTTATAGATCTCTGAATTTCATTTACAGTTACGTTAAAAGACGAACAACGTGTGTTGCAACGTAAATGTTTACCCACGCACGAAATGCCATTTCAACTCCTGTTCTTTCGATAACAATGAAATAGATACTCACGGACCCTCTCTTAATCTGCTAATTGCCATCACTTCTGCTTAAATAGCGATGAATCGAAACTTTTATAGCAAAGTCTAAGCTTTTGTTCATTTTTCAATTCATCAGATTCGTGTCTAACCTTCTGACAACAGGTTTATATTGTACTTTGCGAACCACAAACTCATTCGACCATTGGGCTTAAACCACATATTGATGATTTTCACGTGACTTCAATAAAATTCAAACTACAACACTATTGATTTTGCTAAGATTTTATTTTCATGATTTGCAAGAGCAGCTGAAAACTAATTTTCAAAAAAAATTTCCGCTCCGAATGGTTTCTTGGTTTTGTGATAGACCCAGCTGACGCTTGAATTTCTAAGCTTTGCTGTGACATGGCATTTACATGACGGCAGAAAGAGCTGTAATGTTGGTTTAAAAAGTGACTTATTTCGGGGAATTTGACTTTCTGAACTTTTCGTGTCTTTCAAAAAAGTATCGATGTATCCTCAAGAGATAAATTTACACGCTTACAAATGTTTCTGTTGGTTTCCGGCTGCCATGTTCACATGGCACCAGCATGGAAAATTTCAGTCTTTAAATTTGGGTAAAAATTCTCACCATATCTCACTTAGGAAAAATTGCTGTGACCTAAATCTTGGCGAGAGTCTTTGCATATCTACCACCTTTCTTTCCCCAGATTATCTACTTAGTGTAATCTAATGAACAGTCAAGTTTTCATAGAAACACAGAGCTTAGATCCTATCACATATCCTTTATTACTAATTAAACAACCAGCTAATAATATTACAAGTCATACGATGTACGGCCCAGTAGAGTCCATTTTAGCATTAACTAAAACTTGACGCTAGTTTAATGGCTTGCATAATGAAAACATACATCAATTGTATCTTTGACCGATAGCTAATTATACTAGTGCTACTGTTATTACTGACCCGAGGCTCTCCCTTCGCGGCTAATGACTGCAGGAATGACCTTTTGCAAATGGTTAATGTATTTTGCGCATTTGGCTGGAGTCACGCCATCCCAGAAATGTTTAATTCCATGTACTAATTCTTCTTTGTTTGAAGGCTTCACGACGCGGCAGAGAAAACACTTCAGTGCATGACAAAGCATCTCGATGGGATTTAAATCGGGGGATTCAGAAGGTGTTGGCCATTAGTTTATGTTGTTGTCAGCTAAAAACTGCTCTGCAAGCCTACCTGAAGACAAAACAGCAGTGATTGAAAACGAATGTCCTAAGTAAATACGAATTAAGGTATCCTCACTAGTGTGAAATGCTGTGGGAATTCTAACGAAACTTTTACGAGTATTTCTTATAGCTGTTATGAGTATTTCTGAATCGCTAACTTGTGAAGTAGTTAGAGAACGAAAAATGCGGGTGAATTTCAACTAAACGTTCACAAGTGTTTCTGGATCGCTTTTAAACACTAAAACTTCACAGCATCATAAGAATAACATGTTTTGAAATTTCCTTAAAACCCTGTTAAACCTACACTTCATGAGCGCACGCTGATTTTAAGGAAAAGAACCGTCTTTCGTGTGGCACGGGAGTCAATGGGTTAATGTTATATAAAAACACTTACTTGTGTGCTTTGGATCATTATACTGTTGAAACCTGTAGTTGTTGTCGGGAAACGTGACAATTATGAAGGGGAGAAGGGAGTTCTTAAGGATTTCTTCTACATAAAAGAATCGGTCCATTCTTCCACTAAACATCAGGATTGGGGTTGCTCCTTTGATGGAAATTCCAGCCCATACGTGGACTTTGAATGGATGTTTCGCCGTAGGCTTCATCTTTGCCGGTTGGCCCACTTTTCGAAAACACAGTTTACTATGCTTACTTAACCAAATGCTGCTTTCATCCGTGAACACGACGTTTTCGAATTTTTCATTTTCTGCGGCACATTTCCTGGCAAATTCCAGTCACTTAACTCGGTTAGCCTCTCTCACAATCTGACAGTACCGGGGTCCGCATTTGTATCGTGCTCGCTTAATTGTCCTTAGTGAAAACTGCACGTTACATTCATCATACAGCAACTTGTGTAATCCTATAAAAGATTTTTCCTTCAGCTTAATACAGGGTCTGGTTAATCAACCAAGCAATCGATAAATTTATTTCGTGTGCCGATTTTCTCTTCTAAAACAGGTCTTTGGGAGAAATGTTTGTACTTGACTCTATCTTACAATGAACTTACCAGGTGAGGTTAGCTCGTCATTTTCCTCCATTTGAGCGTCGATGAAGTCTAAGTGTTCACATAAGACCTTTGATTTCCTGCCTGGAATCGTTTTGTCAGCTAGCATACCATATCGTGTGAACTTTTTAACTAATTTTGAAATAGTGCAACGATACACTGTGATTCCCTCGCTCTCCTTCAGTTCACGAGCGATTTTTGAATAATTGAGACCTTGCCTGTATAAGGCAATGATTCTCTGCTTGACATAGTCTGACGTTCGAGGCATGGCTTACTTTTAACTTTCTCATATAAAGGGAATAATGTTGAAAAGAACACAAAGACCCAATTTCTGCAGGTTTGCGTGTTTGGCCGTACTGCTGACGAAACAAGTTTGGTTTGCTCTCAGGTTTGTTCACTTTGTAACTTAATTAACATGACAAATACAAAACTTTTACCACAGAGAAAATGTCTGTTATTTATTTATGATTGGTTGGTCTCGGGGTGATTTCGATCGTAATTAACATAACATAAGCTATATATATATGGAATTTTTTCGGCTGTTGAATTCTAACCACTGCTCGACACTGCTAATTGTCAGAAACACGTCCATTTCACGTTCAGAGTATGTCTCTTAGAAGGTCGCTTAAGATACCAAAGAACGGTCTGTTCTTCTTTGAAATCGATAATTTGACATATGTATTAGCCACCAAGAAAATCAGCAAAGTCCTGGAAGGTGACAACAAAAGTAAAGGCAGTAAGGTCCTCGTACACTATGGCACGGAGGAACTGGAGGCAACAATTGTTGGAGTTTCAGAAAACGAAGCGTGCTGCTGCTGATGCTAAATTTTTAACTGTATTTTATTGTGTGTACGGCAAGGTATTGATTCAGTTGTGTTCTCTTCTCAGATGATCCCACTGAGTTCAACAGGATAGATTTCGAATTCCCCAAGCAGTCGTTAACTCCAGACACGAATGGCAAATCCGATAAAGAAAATCAACCACCGCCAGGTGTTGT
>NC_090885.1:50599114-50609114 GCF_036669925.1 Montipora capricornis
CGTTTTGAATCAAGAAAAAACTTCAACCATTGTTTGTGTTGACAAAATGTTCTTTAGCATGCAATTAGTAAATTTTCACACGTATTGTTTTCGATGTTTCATTGAGAATTGTACTGCTTGTGAAAGTCTGGTCTAAAAAAAATGGATATCTCAGGATATAATGACTCTATGAAATCGCTTGAAACAAGAAAATAATCACAAAATTTAGGCAGCACTAGCGAAGAATATGTCACTGATGCGCTGTACATTCTGGTATTTTAAATTTTGTCGCTGTGAATGTTTGTTTACACGCGTGCCGACAGTTGTCTTTTTGTGTCGCGCCAGTAGTTATGTGGCGCCATGATCACGTCGGTGTCAATTCTTTTTGTGAATAGCTTCATTACCTGTGTAGGTGAGACACGTTTGTTGCTCTAAATAAAAGAAACAAGCTGTGAAATTGACAAGATAAGAAAGTGAAAGTCGTTAGCATCGTGGTCACAAGATAAGAAAGTGAAAGTCGTTAGCATTGTGGTCACTGGTGCAATCAACATGAAAATTGAAATCTCCTAAAATTATGATTTCAGTCGGTTGTACATGTAGCACTAAACACTCCAGAAATGTTGAGAAATCCCTGAAGAATTGTGCAGTAGTTAAACCATTAGCAGCTAAGGGCGGTGGTCGATATACTACTACAAGCCTGACCCAGATAGTAGATTTTAAGAGGTATTCGCAATATTCAAATGCAGAAAAGTTTGATGCAACTACGTCTTAAGTGACACAGCGTAAATCCAGACTTGTCTTAACATTAAACCAACACCTCCCCCTCGTTGACCCAATTTAATGAAGAACTTGATGTCTTGAGTAAATATGTTCATTAAAAAAAATGTATAAAACATTATAATGACAACTGATCAAAAAATATTTAATTTCAATCATATAAGCAAAAACCTATCAGATGAAAAAATTAAAGAAATAAAAGATTTGTATAAATATTATCACAAAATCTTTTGGTGTTATAAAAAATGATTTCAACATAAATTTACCAGAAAATGCATCTATCTACTAATCTTGGTTCAGTTGGATTGGTGGTTATTGGCACAATAGCAGGTGGTATTACTCTTAATGTTATAATTTTAGGAGCTATTTCAGGAGCCAGTGTTCTTTTACAAACATATGCTGTGCAAGACAATATGATCGTAAATTAAAAAAATGTATTTTCCGCTGGTATTCCAAGAAATTAGTTGAGGTTGTTTCATTTCACACCTGCCGCACCCACTATTGTGCATTCTGTTTTTCATGTCATGATTGGCAGGTTATTAGTATTTATACCCTTCGCTGTCTCTTGAGTACCATTCACGCTTGCGGCTCCATACAGTTTATTCATCTTTCTGCTTTAAGCCCCCCCCATCCTCCCCACCTCCCGTTTACTACAGGTTTCGTCATTCCCTTTATCTTTCAGGCCGTAGAGAAGCTTCTGGCGACTTCTTTCGCTGTTTCAAATGCGGCAAATTTGGACACTGGGCTAAGGACTGCTGATCCTTGTCCTGGCCGGGAAGTTACCAGCCCCTTAGCTACAATTCTTTCCCTGGATTCTCCCACAATAAGCCAACCTCAGGCCAATCAGCTCAACCAAAGCAATGATGATGCCTTGGCGCAGGTACATCAATTTACACAGAATTACGAACTTGAAAGCGGACATTTATTACGTGTTAAGGGTAATCTGAAGAATAATTTAGTTTTCTGGAGATCTATAGGTGCTCTGGATTTCATTTTGTCTATTATTGAAAATGGCTACAGACTGCCATTCATTAGTTTTCCGTTGGCCATAAAACTGAAAAATAATAAGTTGGCTCGAATTTATGCTGATTTTGTGGATTAAGCTGTTCTTGAGCTTCTTAATTCAGACCGGGTGAGTATGGTTAATGAGCAGCCTTTTGTTGTAAATCCTTGGTCAGTTTCTGTACAACCATGCGGTAAGAAGAGGTTAATTCTCGATTTGCACCATGTCAATAAGTCATTAATTAAGCAAAGTGTTAAGTATGAGGACTGGAAAATTGCTATGTCTTATTTTGTGAAGGATGGGTACATGTTTTCCTTCGATATAAAAAGTGGTTACCATCATGTAGACATTGCACAAGAGCACCAAACTTTTCTGGGGTTTTCATGGCGTGCCCTTGATTCCATTAAGGAAATATTTTATGTTTTTACTGTACTCCCGTTCGGTCTGTCCTCTGCCCCTTGGGTTTTCACTAAGGTTTTGAAGCCTTTAGAAAAGTATTGGAGAGTACAGGGTCTTTGTATAGCCATCTTCTTGGATGATGGTTGGGCGATTGTTCAGGATAGAGAAAGTTGTCGCATTAAGGCTCGGGCTGTAAGGGCGGATTTGTGCAACGCAGGTTTTGTTGTCAATGAAGCTAAATCGGTATGGGAAGTCACCCAAGTATTGGACTGGCTGGGTATTACCTGGAATGCTGCATTAGGTACTTTGAAAATTGTGGAAAGGCGAATTGTTAAGATCATTAACACAATTGATCATATTATTGAAGCCAATTTCAAAGTTTCCGCGAGAGAGCTGTCCTTCTTCACAGGTCAAATTATCTCTACCGGGCCTGTAGTTGGTAACATTAGCAGGATAATGACCAGACATTGTGTCTTGTCCACCTTGTGCAGGGATAATTGGGATTCTATATCCCTTCTCGACGATTACTGCAAGGAAGAATTGTATTTTAGGAAGGAAAATATGGGTAATATCAACACTAGGTATTGCTTTGTAAGTAAGGCGCCATGTGATTTTGTGCATTCTGACGCCAGTGCCACTGGAGGTGGAGCAATTATTGATTTTAACAATGATTTTGTGTGCCACAAAATGTGGTCGGAGAACGAGAGAGGTCAAAGTTCAATGTGGAGAGAACTGTCTGTTATTGAGTTTTCTTTGCAATCATTTGCCTCAGTGTTGGAAGGATCACATGTTAAGTGGTTTACGGATAGCCAAGTAGCTGCTAAGATTGTTGAAGTGGGCAGCATGAAATTAGGTTTGCACAAAATGCCCAGAAGGATTTTTGATATTTGTATCTGATCGGGAATTCATTTAGAAGTACAGTGGATCCCTCACACTTCGAATCAACAAGCTGATTATATAAGTCGTTTAATTGATACTGATGATTGGCAAATTACTGAAGAATTTTTTCTTTTTCTTGATGCCTTGTGGGGTCTGCATAGTGTAGATTGCTTTGCAAATTATTATAACCACAAGATCCCCAGGTATTTCTCGAAGTTCGGAATCCCAATTCCTTGGGTGTTGATTTTTTCTTTCAGTCTCTTCGAGGGGAAAATTGCTTAGTCGTCCCTCCAGTTGGTATCATCCCACGCGTGGTATGGGCACTGGCCCATACAATGATTTAACGTCTTACGGGGCACTGGCCCCATCAATGACGGATTTTTGTACGGTTATTAAAGGATGTTCGGTCTTTCTTTTGTTCTTCTAGTATACATGTTTTGTTCTTGTCTTTACAGATTATGCTATCAAGTCATTCTTGGAAAGGCTTTCAACAGTTTTCTTCAATCAACGTTTATGAAGTGCTAAATGTTATGTTGAAGTCCAGGGCGGATTCGACCACTAAAGCTTACGTTCGTGTTATCAGAAAGTTCTTGGACTGGTCTAAAAGTAGGCATTTCAACATGCAGTTACCTTTTCCTCTTAGTGTTGTTTCTGTATATTTGTTTGAAGTTCAGCAGTCTCCCGCTTCTAGTTCCTCAGTAATTTTAGCCCATGTGGCCCTTAAATGGTTACATTCTTTTGTCCCTAGTTTGGATCGTAATCCTTTAGATAGTGAATTTTGCAGAAATGTCATCGAATCTGCTAAACGCCAGAACTCACAGCCAGTTATGAAAGAGAAGCCTATTTCCACAGAAATTATAAGGCGTATTTTAGATATTCATAACAAGAAAGATGCTAATTTAAAGAATCTCCGTATTGCTGCGTTGTCCTCTTTAGCCTTCGCAGGGTTTTTTCGTTATGATGAATTATGCAATATCGTTCCGAAGCATATCGAATTTCACAGCGATTATATAAGAACTTTTGTGCCTCGTAGTAAGACAGATGTTTATAGGGAAGGGAATTTCGTCTATATTAGTGCATCTGGATCTAAGTACTGTCCTGCTGGTGTTTTACAACGTTATTTAGATTTATCTGGTATTGACTTAAATAGTCCTCTCCCTTTATTTAGACCACTTGCTTTTCACCGTAGTACTTCTAGCTATGCCCTGAGGAGCACAAATATTTCTTATACTACTTGTAGAGATATCTTAAGGGATACCTTAAGTCAGCTGGGCTACAACCCTAATGATCTTCATGGTCATGGTCTTCATAGTTTAAGATCCGGTGGCATTACAGCTGTCATACGCCAATAGTAGGAACTTGATTCCAGAAAGACTTCTTAAAATTCATGGTAGGTGGAAATGTGATTCTGCCAAGGATATGTATGTTGAAGAACGCCTTCAAAACAGGTTGCATGTAACTAAGTATTTAGGTTTGTAACGTATTATCGAGCGTAGATCAGTTTCTGCATACAGTAGTATCTAAAGAGTTGTAAAAAAAAAAAAAAGAGCAATAACAATTTCTTTTTGTAATTTCTATCTTATAATAAACTGTTTTGGATCCTCTTGCGCATCTTACCATATTTCTCGTGGTTTTTGTTTGTATTACGGGAATTTAAGGGTAAAATGATTTACGTTCGTTTGAGCAAAGCAAATTAGAACGTAACTGCAGATTTCCTTATACTAGTTATTTTGATATATTATCAAAAATGAAATGGTATATGAAATGAATCATATTTGAACTGTGGATATGAAATCAAGTGAAGCTATGGTCTTCGCAGTTATGAACGCAATTTTTACAATGGGTAGAGAAGCCAGAAAAATTCAGGACTTCAACGGACTTCAACCCCGTTGAAGTCCTGAATTTTTTAGGCTTCTCTACGCATTGTAAAAATTGCGTTCATAACTGCAAAGATTTTAGCTTCACTTGATATTATCAAAACTTAAAAATAGTTTAAGAAGTGGTGAATTTAGTCAATCAATCTTCTTTAACAGATGATTGTCCAACTATTTCAGACAAAATAATGAAAAAATATGATAAAAAATTCATTGTTCAATCAACAAACAAAGCTTACGCCAACATTTCTTATAATCATGCTAAGTCTTTTTGGATTTAGTAATTGGGATATCAAATTCAAATTCCATTTTTCAAAAAGCTTGTGTATTATAAATTTGATTGATATTATCCTTCTTCTATCTTTGTTAACTTGCGGGAAAACCATGTTTATTAGATCAAATGTCTTGCAAACACGGTTAATTATATCTCTTGATATTGGTAATTTGTTTTGGTGTTCTATATCTGATAATACATTTTGAATATATTTTCTGATATAAAATGAATTTTCCTTATCTTATACATATTTTCATAAAAATATATGTAATTACCGTTATAAAATTCGTAATATACTTTACCACAAATTATACAAATCATTTAATAATCTATTTCAGTTATTTCTTGTCCACAACAATGTGTTTTTTGATTATTTTTACTGTTTATTTCTTGTATTTTTACATCACAAAAAGGAAATATTATGTATTCTTTTAAAAATAATTTTATGTTATGTAATTTTTCACAAATCATTATATAATATACACAGAAAAAACATGTCACTCTATGGTGATTTTTCCTGTTTCATTTACTTATACAAATATTTAAACACTTTATGCATCACATATCACACAAAAAATTACACGAATGTGTAAAGTTTCACTGAAAAATTAAACAATTGGTACACATTTGTGGAAAAAAATGTGTAACTTTTGATTGGTTAAAGTCACAGGAAAACCCTTTTATTTTGTTTTCAAAAATGTCACGCTTTGTGATTCTTCCATTTGATTATGCAAATATTTAAACATATTGGATTGCAGTATTGGATTTATTATTTGTTTCTTTGTTTGAATTTATTATTTGAATTCAAGCTCTGATTTGATATTAATGGTGTAATTTTTGGCTCTATTTTGTATTCGGTCCACTCCTCCATTTCTTTATTGACCAGCATTATCAGCACTCCTTCACGATAATCGTGCCGGATATCCAGCCCCGTCGGTACTGGTGGGCATTATTGCAAGCCACGAGCATTGATCGATTTCTCCTAGGGCAAAAGGGCGACGACTTAGTCTTGTTTTTTCCTTCTGCTGCGAGTCCAGGTTGGTTCCCTAGGCCGCTACATGGGACCTCTGGGCTTTTCGTTGCGTCTGTTAAACTGTCCACATCATCCATTCTGTTAGCACGAACAGATCACCTACATACAGTTCTTTTCTCCAGGTTCCACGCCCCTGGAAAGCGGCCCGGCGGCGTACGACTTGTCTCTATCCAAATGATCATGATGCAAATTTTTGCCAGGCTTGTGGTACATCAACAGGAGTTCCTATTACTCCTGTTGTCCAGCCTGGTCTGGACACGTCGGCGATCAATAGCCATTTTGTGGCCTTTAAATCTTCGTCAAGTAGCAAGCCTTATCAGAAGAAAAAGTTGTCAAGTTTCCTCGCCTCTCTTTCAACGCCAAAGTCCATGTCTGCCGTTAAATTTCTTATTAGTAAGGATAAGACAGGCAGAACTTTTGTTCAGACCCAAACATGTGACAGGAAAGTTTGTAAATGCCCCCGCCATTTCCGGCCGGTTCCGTGGACTCCCTTATTGGGAAGTTGCGTGCCATTTATAACAGGTTAGGCCGTTTCGGTCACGTAAACCCTGTTTCGCACTCGCTGATAAAGGAATACTTAAAATTTACTAGGGAAGAGCAAGCGGTCACTCCGAAGCAGGCAGTCCCTCTTTTCCTTACGAAGTTTAAGTCACTCATCGGTCACTTTAGGAAGAAAGTAGCGGCAAGTGCGTCGCTTTCCTTTGTTAGCAAATATATCCTTAATAGGGATGCTGCTTTCTTTGTTGTAGACTTTTTCACTGGGGACAGAGCTTCGGATTTAGGGCGGCTCTCTTGCAACCAGGTTTTCAGATTAAGGGATCGGGAAGGGTTTTTAATAAGATTGCCTCTCACAAAAACAGTTCGCAGGGGGTCTCCCTGTGAGTTTGTCCTCATCCCTTTTCGAGACCCAGATGTTTGTCCTGTTCTTTGGTTGGATTATTATGTTCGTGCCTGCCAAGCGCTGGGGGTCTCCTTGTCTGGGGGATATTTTTTCTGAGCATCCGACCGTGGGAAGCAGGTCGGGGGAAGGCCATTTCTTGGTTCGGCAGTTTATAATCGTTTATGTGTGTACCTGTCCAAAGCCAAACTTTGTAACGGGGAAATGCCCCATAGTTTCAGGGTCGGGCTTTCCAACACTCTTAGCGTTTTGGGCCGTTCTCCAGAAGAGATAGCCCAGTATTTGGGATGGAAAAGTTACGACATCGCCAGGCACTATGCGCGTGTCTTCATGGCTATAAAACCAAATTTTCTCACATCGACGGGTTACCATATTTTCTTAACAATGGTTTGCTGTTTCGTTCTATTAAGGGTATCCAAAATGATTAAACCAAGCTGCAAATGGTGCTCGTTGTATTTGATACAAGAGAAATGAATTTCCTGTCATTTATCAAGCATTATTTACGATGTGATATGAGCACCTGTTGGTTTTTCGGCGGGGCGGGGGGAGGAGGGTGCGTGAGACTGGAGGTGCGTGAGAGTCATGGTTAGGTTTGGTGATATACAGTGGTCTACTGCATCTTTCTTTTAGTGTTCAACAAAACCTCCAAGATGTCAAAGATACATTATCTGCCCTAAATGGGGCAGTTTTGGCGTATGAAATGTTTTCTTGTCCTACTCACGCCAGTACTGTTTCAACAGGCAACTCTGATGTGGTTCAAGTATTATCTTACTGCCCGACAACAACGTTTAATAAATGGATGCTTATCTTCTCAAAGTAACTTACTCTGTGGAGTTCCCCAAGGCTCTATTCTTGGCCCTCTCCCTTTCCTTATCTACATAAATGATTTACCAAATTGTTTAAAAGTCACTACCCCTTGTTTATATGCAGACGATACTCAAATCTTTACCTCTAGTTTTGATATTTGTGCACTTGCCAATAATTTAAATTCTGATTTAAAAAATCTAAGCGACTGGCTTACTGTTAATAACCTCCAATTCCACTCTCTCAAAACTAAGTTAATGGTTGTTGGATCAATATATAATTTGAATACTAAATCAGGAGATTTATCTAATGTAATCTCCATTGATAATAATTTGATTTCATGCGTAACCTCTAACAAATGTTTGGGAGTCCTACTAGATGAAAAGATTACATTTGAAACTCATATTGAGTATACATGTAAACAGGCATGCTCTGGCATAGGAGCTTTGAGAAGAATTAAGCCTTTTGTCCCGCTCTGCACCCTCGTAACTTTATATAGATCACTCATTCAACCGTATTTTGATTACTGCTCACCCCTGTGGGATACATGTGGTAAGCAACTGAAAGATAAATTACACAAAAATCAAAATCGTGCAGGAAGGGTTATTACTGGCTCTTCATACGATGTTAGGTCAACAGATGTGTTGAATAACTTGAAATGGAAAACCCTTCAAACCAGGCGCTTCCATACAAAGGCTACCCTTATGTATAAAATCCTCAATGATTTATCTGCCCCCCAACTGAGTAACTCCTTTGTAAAGCTCAATGATACTAACATAAATTACAATCTTAGGAATATCGAGACTGATGTAGCACTTTCAAGACCATACACAAATTTTTGAAGAGCAGCTTTAAGTATAGTGGTGCAATCCTCTGGAACAATCTTTCCTATGAGGCAAAGACCGCACCATCGCTTTCCGATTTCAAACACAAACTTGCCTCCTCGCCTTCCATGCCTTCTACTGGATCGCATTGATTCCATACATATACACTTTATTGCTGTGTGCAAATTTATTCTCTTAAGTTTCTCTAACTATGACTGGTAAAGAAAATCTACTAAAAAAGAAAATCAGCAGTTAAGGAATGAAATTGGAGAACTCAAGAAGCAACTGGATAAGTTAACTAAGGAAATTGGACATCGACCTGAAGAAATAGATCATGTTGCTGGCACCGAACTTGGCACCGATCAGTTGAGTTTGTTTCAGCACAATGTGATGCGGAGAAAAAGTATGCATTGAAAGAACTAAAGCAATTAAACCCAAGGCTAAATGCGATTTCAGATTAGATAGAATCTCGCAGTCAATTGATGCTTTCGAAATGTATAGGTATCAATTTCACATCAAAGTTATTGGTCTACCGTTGCTGGTAGCAAAAGAGACGACCGAGCAGACAGCTAACCTGTGTCTTCAACTATTTCATCAGATGGGAGTGAAAGATGTTTCGATAAATGACATTGACATTGCCCACCGAGTTCCATCTAGAAATCCCTCGAATCGACCAGATGCTGTAATCTGTAAATTTGTTAGAAGGATGGTAAAGGAAAAATTCATGGCTTCCTGGAAGACAATAAGGAACATAACAGCACAGCAACTAGGAGATTGATGTGAGTCACCTCAATATTTACGATCATCTGACACCTCCTCTCCAAACCTTTCTGTATGAGGCAAAGAAGTTCAAAGAAGCCAATAGCTTCAAATTCTGCTGGGAAAAAAACTCGCAAATTTGCAAATATGAAGGACCTAAACGCATTTACCCAAGGATAGAGATAAGCAACGCAGTGACAATATTATCTTTTTAACATCTCACATATGATATGATTTTAAACTCACTCTAGATGCAAAAGCAAACCAGAAGATGCAAAGAACACGACTGAAATTGAGAACTCTTTCTTAAAGTACTTCCATATTAATAAATAGATTTAGTCAAGCCTAAAAGCAGAGCTCCCTGGTTATTTATTCTTACTGCCTGTACGGTTTGTGAAAATAAAATGTTTCGGGTTGCTGCTGTAATAATTAAATCCTTTTCTTCGCTTTCTTCTATAGAAAAATTAATTGCCTAACTAGTGAATTCCGTGGTAAAT
>NC_090885.1:50611614-50639114 GCF_036669925.1 Montipora capricornis
TGTGTCAAACTTAAGTTATGCAATAAAGCAAGGCAAATCTCATGCTGTGAATTCCTGTGAAATAGTCTCAACACACATTTGAGCGCACAGCACCGCTGGCAGTCTCGTATTGTTTGCCCAGTTTCGCTTTTGGTTTACATTCATCTTATTGTAGCTTGGAAGAAACCTCCTGCTTGTTTCGTTTGATTGTTAGGTTTTTTGTCTAGTTAGTGGCTACTGGCAACTGGTCGATCCGTATCTGTGAAGTCAGCCAAAAATTAAGGTAAGCAAAATGTTAGGTTTTTTGTCTGATCTAGTCAGTTTAGGAAACGCCTCTGGAAAATGTTTTTTCAAAACAGTTCTCTGCAGAAGCTGTGATTAAGATCACCAATGTAGCTGTGTAGCTGAACTGAGGGATAAAGAGCGATTGCTCGTTTAACCTAATTTCATCTTTAGTTTGTTTAGGATCAGTGATAATGAAATGAACCTTATAACAATTTTGTCCCACTGATCTCGGGATTTTTGGAATTTAGTTTTTGGATCCAGGTAGGATCAACTAACTGGCGGTCGGAGTTGATCCAGTTCGACTTTTTTGTATCTGCCTCTGCGAAAGGCCACTGGAGGGCTCTTTTTGTGCAATGTCATGTTTTAT
Organism: Montipora capricornis; assembly: GCF_036669925.1. Taxonomy (NCBI): domain Eukaryota; kingdom Metazoa; phylum Cnidaria; class Anthozoa; order Scleractinia; family Acroporidae; genus Montipora; species Montipora capricornis. The sequence continues at coordinate 50,612,246 of NC_090885.1, forward strand.
AAACGTTTCCGTTCATGACTTCGTGTATCTGCCACACTGATTGTTTATTGTTCAGTGCACCCTGGATATGATCTTTCACTGATTTTGCAAGATCTCCAGGCCATTTGGGGCAGTACAAGCAAGGCTGTGGTTACGTTAGGAATTAAAATCGTTATTTTACGTTTTTGGCCTTATTCGCAATGGTGTAAGACTTCTTTATTTTGACAAAGTTTCTGTCATCACGGACGCTCAAATGCGGATGGTCTGTTGGGTTTCCAAAAGTTCCGGATGAAGAATTTTTTCAAAAACACTGCCGACAAAACTTCTCCCAGGCAAAAACTGGACAAACTATTGAAGTGTTTTTCTTGTCAATAACCTGTTGTGACCAACTGCAAAGTACAAATTTTCTTTACAGTCAGTCTTTAGTTCGGATGTAAGCTTACAAACAAAAATTGACAGGAAACAAATTTCGGTTTTCTGGTTTGCCAATTGTAAGAAAATTCTTAATTTGTCCATTAGTGGACAGGCCCTTAATTCTTATTTTTCTTATTGTTTAGGCTCACACTTCAAAAGGGGAATAAAATAAACCGCTACCTACAATCCTGGTCAAAACTGTTGAGACAATTTCCGCTTTCCCCCCACCACCATTACAATGTTGATTTTTCACGGCGAAAATCAAGATCTGTTCATCGATTGCTCGCATTTTTGAACATTGTATGGGGCAAATCGTGGCGCGAAAAAGACAGCCAAAGAAGAACACACATTGTTCAAACAACGATGGAAGCACGTACGGTAAATCCTCTACTTTTCACCCAAAATTTGGCAAGTGTCCTGAAGTTTTTTGACCCGGATTGTAGTTTTCGTTGGCCAAACGTGCTGTTTATTACTTCGCGTTCTTGGCACACTGATTGTTTATTGTTCTGAGCGCTCTGGATATGATCATTCACTTTGACATTTCACTGATTTGTGAATTAAAAAAATCGCACGCAACATGATTAAATTTTCAAGCATGATCAAGGTTCACTGAAGGTTGTAGTTACGTTTGAAAATTAAGTTCTTTTTTTTCTTTGAGACCCTATTCGCACAATCCAAAAGCTTTTTTACTGTGACAAATTGTTTTGTCATCGCTCAACAAATGCGGACGGTACATTTTTCGTGTTTTGACAATTTGCTCCGGAAGAAAAATTTTTTAGAGGGACTACCTACCAAAATTTTCCCCAGGTGAAAACTGAACAAAATCGACTATATAAACATCGAAGTGTTTTTCTTGTCAATCATCTGTTGCCAATCAGGTAATAACTTTTTTATGCGTATGATAAGGCAAAGAGAAATCACTCATTGACCAAATGCAAAGTACAAATTGTCTCTAGTGCATATGTAGGCTAGGTAATAAAAATTGCCAGGGGGTAGTGCGCAATTCAGTACTAGGCCCTTGTGGTCCTTATTGAAAAATCTGACTTTGTTCATACGTTCCATTCTACAGGTTTCAAATATCTTGGCAGAACCTTAAGATGCCTCAACCAGTCTTTGCAATAACACTACCGGATTACGTTTGTACTAAGCAATGTCCACATCACTTTTGACTCATGAAGTCTACATTTTGCTGATTGGTGTCACTGTGGTGTAAAAGTCAAACGATAGAGTTTTAATGGTGCCATTGCAATTAAAGTTTAACTTGAAACTGTTGAAGTCAAATCTAATAAATCTGTAATAAGAAAGTCACGGTAAACTTTTCCATGATCTTAAATGGCCATGGCTTTTGCTGTGAAACTTTGCACCAGTTCTGGTATGAAACGTTTGCGGTGATTGTCTGACCAACTACGACCATGGCTTTTGCTGTGAAATTTTGCACCAGTTCTGGTGTGAAACTTTTGCGGTAATTGTCTGACCACATACGTCTATGGCTTTTGCTGTGAAACTTCGAGCCAGTTTTGTTTTTGTTTTCGTTTTGTTTTAACAGAAATCAAACTTTATTTAAAGTAGTTAGTTTTTCCTTTTAGGTGAAATTTAAGGCACAGGTCAACCAAAACCCAGTTTGTGTCAAGTGTGGAAGTAAGTCAGACTAATAAATATCAAGCATTTAAATAGATGTTGAAGGAGGTTTTGAATTTCCTTCCTTTGCGTCAATTTCTTATTTAACACATCGAAATCAAATATAAAAGACTAGTATCTCGATCTGGAGCCTAAACACTTGTTATAGGTTTTCAATTATTGTTTATTTTTTGTTGCAGAGAGGCAAAGGACTGCCCGGAACATAAACGTTCCAGTAAGGAAAATCTCAAGGTAACAGTGTCTGGGGTTTCATATCATGTCGAGGGGAGATTATGCTGCAGTACATAATCAACCCCACCACCTCTAAGCGTATTGCATTAAAAAAGGTAATCAAGTTCAGTGTCTTCTCTAAGTACATTCTTAATAGAAATTGGTTTTCTATTCTTGGTTTTCACATGATATCAGAAAACTCCAAAATTAACAATTTTGAGTTTTTACCTTCATTAGGTAAAAGTGATTTTAAGTATATATCCAGAAGCCTGTTTTCAGCTCAGTAGCCTGCTCCATTTTTAAAGCAGAGCAGATCATTGAATTTCCGATTTTTTCACAAAGCATGGCATCTGCATTGTTTCTAGGTCACATTTTACGTGCACAAAAATATCGATTCGCCTTGTGTTTTCGAGTTCTGAGTAACTAATATTTTGGGAGAAGTGTTTATGCGAATGTTTTCCATTTACCAGAGAGAAGAAACGTTTTGAGAGAGCCAAAGTAAACTCCGTACCTTTCTACTGGTTTCCTGCCGCCATGTTTGTCTCGCTCAGAGGGGCACCAACACGGCATCCCTATTCTAAAAACTATAATTTTGAGTGATAATAACTCGAATTCGAAAAATCGTACACCCCCTAAACTTTGGCAGGTTGTTTATTAAGTACTCTTCTACAATATTTCTATTTCTTGACTCAATTTATTGAATGGTAAGCGATTTTGTTTTTTACTTCCGTGATACTTGCGTGACATGAAAACAACCAATATTGTCTTAGGTTGCTGATGTAGAACTGTGGTTGGTGGACTGCCTAGACCAACAAGAGAGCGACTGTATTGTAATTCTAAAAGAGGAACTGTGGGAAAAATTCTCGAGTTACATGAAGTTAAATGCAACGGTGAATCACGAACGTTTTTTCGCTTATCTTGGTATTGCACTCGAAAACGTTGGCTATGGGAAGGTGAAACCAGTGTCTAAGAAAGGTCGTCGCACAGCATACATGGGTTTGTCTTTCAAGGCCCAAGAGAAGTCATCAAAGTTCAAGCCAGATGCACTAGACTCAGTGAAGTCACGAAACAATACCGTTGAGCCCGGCAATGTTCAACAGTGGATGGAAAGGTCATTTTGCGAGGGCAGCGAAGCCGACGACATTGTAAAGAAAGAGCTCTGGATGAAGTTTAAAAAGGAGATGCAAGCAAAAGAAGACACAAAGTCTATCTTTTTTTCCCTTCTTGGAAATACAGTCTTTAAAAATCCTCCATTTTTAAAGGTTAGTGGAGTAAAAAGAGCGGGGAAGGTATGCCATTATCAGTATTTGAGAGAGAGGTCCAATGCCACTGATAAAACATTAAAGATTGCCACCCGTGAAGCAGGAGTTTCAAAATACTGCAAGATGACCACATTAAGGTGATGGCTGACGAGGGAGATCATCAATGTTTTTTAGTAAAAACCGACAAAGAAGTGGTCGAGGCGACTCACATGCCTGAAGAATATGAACCGAGGCTCTTTGTAAAGAATATGAAGTAGGACATGCGCGATTTAACGTTTTGGGAAGACCAGGGAAGATCTTCTCGGATTGCAACAATACGACACCTCCAAGACCTGAAACACCAATGCCAAGAATTAGGATTCAATGCCCCCGACCTTCTGCTCGTTTATTTCTTTGATCAGAACTCAGACACCTGTGAACGGCTGTTCACTGTCCATATTGCAGACCTACTCCACGAGCATGTTCCTGGTTCCAGTGGTACCAGTCTTTATGTAAGAGCTGTTTATCACCTGATACAGCCTTTCAGAGTTTCTGATATCGGCTCTCCAGAGGATGTACAGAAATCAGTTTCCTGTGCCATAACAATATTTCGTTTGTGGAAGAAAGTCTTGCAATTGAAAAAGCTAAGCCTTCACTCAAAACCTGGTGCTAAACACAATCCGTCGAGGTGCGGAAAATTCATTACAGGACAGCGGAGATCCTCTACTGTGCTGCCACGATTCACCAACTGACAGTGTTCCTGCATTTAAAACCACTTGAGCCTATTTAAATTACTGGGGGTTCATATGAATGACACCTTGAAGTGGGATGATCATGTCAAGCATCTCGCCTCATCTTGTTATGGTGTCCTAGTTGCGTTCAGGAAAATCAAGAACTTTACAAACTACCATCTTAGAAAACATTTAGTTGAATGTCTGGTTCTATCTCGCTTAGACTTTAATGATATAATTTTCTATCCAATTACTGATTGCCTTTTAAAACGGCTACAGCGCATCCAGTTTGTGGCAGCCAGTTTTGTTCTTGGACGCTATGTGAACAATATTGACTCTATTCCTAAGTTAGGCTGGTTGCCTATGAAAGAACGTAGAGAATGGCACGTTCTAAAGGCCGCGCACAAAGCTATATATTCTCACGATTGGCCCAGAAACCTTCAGCTTGAGAAAGTAATTTACCGTCATCAAGTACGATAAATCTGGTTACTCCCAATGCCTCGGACACTTTTCAGCATAGTGCGGCAGCCCTCTTCAATTCTCTGCCATCTGATGTCAAATGTTGTGACGATTCTAAATCTTTTAGTAAGCATTATTATTATTAGTATTATTAGTATTATTATTATTATTTGGGCATCCCTGTACAATTCTGGAACAAAAACCACCGAACGAATCATAGGGGAAATGCAAGGAAAAACGACAGAACTTCAGAACCTTGACTCCCAGCCTACGTTTGGAAATATGCTGGACTGTGGTTCCAAGGTACAATTCAATCTCAATGCAAAGCAAGCCTTAGCTCCTCCAGAGCACACGTCAAAGCATCGAATAACAGAAAGAACATGGCTTTCGCTCTCAACCAAATGAAACCCGGATGACTTCACAACCCTCAAAGCAGGCCAAGTCAGAGCTCACAGAGAAGGGGTAAAAGATGGGCAGGCCCTTTTTTCCAAATACGTACCAGAACAATGTGCCACTCTGTTGAAGGAAGCCGTAAAATGGGATGTACCATATAAGTTGCAAAGCCAGTTGGATTTAAAGTCGTCGATGGCAATCTCCCTAAGTCTTTTAACAAGTTGGGCAAATCATTCGCAAAAGTCCCATTGGATGCTCTGGAGTCTTTATGCACTGTGGACAATGAAGAAGTAGAATCAAACGAAAGTGATAAAAGAGGAGGAACAAGAAGAAAAACAAGAAGATCAAGAGGTAGTTTTATAGAGGAGGAAAAAGAAAGTGATGAAGGCGACGTAGGGAGACGTGCATGGAAGGTAAGCAGAAATATTGCTGGCAGTTTGACCTACTTGCACATAAAGCGGGCCCTGAAACTCCTGCTGCCACGAGAATATATTTCTCAGTGTCATCAGAAAAGGCACTGGGCATCTAAGTATCTTCCAGGAAAAGAACCTGTCAACCCCAAGCACGACATTTTTAAATACAGTGACATTGCGCTAAAGGTCACACAAGATGGAAAAAACAAATACCAAATTGGTAGAGTGGAAGCAATGGAATCCACAGAGGACGGCTCAGAAGTTTTCAGTTTCCAACTAAAAAGCAAGCCTTCTGTGAGATTCGATGTTCTATGTATTGTAGAGAGGAAAAAGAAGTCTATTTTGTTCCTGAAGATGTCCTCGTTTCAAATTGGAAGTCACAATCTAACATTGTTGGAACAGTCAATTTACAACCAATATCCGGAAAACGTGGTAGTTACACCCTACATCCAGCATCCAAAGAAAGTCTTCTGAAACTAAAAGAGACTGAAGATGAATCGTCTAGCCCTCCAAGCTCACCCACTGATGACGAATTTTACGAGGTAGAAGACATAATCGAAAGAAGGCTGTCAAGAGATGCACATTGCTACGAATATAAAGTCCGGTTCAACGGCTATGGCTCACGAGATGATATGTGGCTACCCGCGTCTTTCGTTAACAGAGCTATTCACTTTGATTCTACCTCCAAGTTTGGAAGGAAGAGAAAACATACCGTTGACCCGGAGAACGCCATGGAAGGTTACAAAAGAGCAAAACAGTGTGCGAGCTACAAGCATGGAATTAATGCTTTTGGTTCTGAAAAGAAGGAAAAGCAAAACAATGGAAAACAGTCGAAGGGTAAGAAAAGCACCAAAGAGAATTGGCAAGAAGGTCGGCCTTCTGCATCAAATTTTTCTGTCATGGAGACAAAAACCCATTAAGTGTCTAGTGAAACTGACATAGTTGAAGGTACAAATGGCACACGACACAGATTTCAAGGTGTCAAGTGATTCATCATCAGTACAACCAAAGCAATCCCTCTCATCAGATAATAGAAATGTGGCACAAGCAAAAAGTTCCAAAAAAGGAAACAAGGGAAAATTGTTTTGTTCCTCCAATTTAGTTCAAAAGCAAAATCTCTATACCACCACGATGGGTTCTACTGGCAGCAAAAAGGACATTGAAGACGCAAAACAAGCTGCCCCCTTTAAATGCAATTGTAGTTGAAGATTATGAGACGGGTCAAGGAAGGACATCAGGAAACGGTATTTTGGCTAACGTGGTGCGTAATAATGACAATTTTCTTCACCCAAGACGATTGCTCAGTCAGGCAAGTTATCCTCCTGGGGATGGAAATTTGGCAACCTTTGAAAAACTCTCAGTCAGCGTGAGCAGGCTTACGGATCCCACCCAAGTAACGGCGATACCGCCACAGTCTGTGCTTTCTGAGATTGAAGGAGAATTTAACAAAAATAGCAGCTCCCGAGTATACTTCAAAGTTTCCTGGTTACGGGATCTTCGACCGAGAAGGAATTCGAGTCTTGAAAAGATTCCATGAGATCAAAAGTCTAAAGAGGCAGGTCCAGTTCGAGGAAAAGTGGTGAAAACAGGCTTTCAGTGGTGTAGGATACGAACGAAAGGTATCTGAAGCATTGTTAGACAGATGGAACAACGATGAAAGCTTCCTTGTGTTTTATGGAAATTATAAAATAACTTCTTAGATTCTATCCTCATTAACGGGCGAAAGATATATATGCGATGAGAATATCAGCTTCTTAATTCAGAAGTACTGTGACCAAGCCAACGCAGTAGAAAATCAAGGTGGTTTAAGGATTCTGCTCCCATCTTTTCTGTCAACTGGCATGGTTTTGAGGAATGTTGTGGAGAGATTAAGTCTAACTCATGACATGGACATGTTTTTACCCGTGCACTTCCACCAGTCACACTGGGGATTAGCAGTTTTTTCTGTCAGGAAAAAAACCGTTTCCTTTGATGATGGCATCCATTGCCAAATTCCACAAGAACTTAAGCGAAATTCCAAGGAAATCCTGAAGATCATTTTCAAGACGACGCGTAATGTAACTTACTCACCAGGAAGGTGGAACCACTTCCAACGTTTCGAAGTCCCAATGCTGGATGAACGAGCCCATTATTCTGGAAGTTGCAGGGTGCCAGTAATCTGTACAGTTCGGGACATATGCAACGGTCTCAATGAAAGGTATAGCTGGAAGTACGAAAATGCACCTACTTTACGCGAAGAGCTAATGGTAGAAATTTTGGATCTGCATAGGAATTAAAGACGTCAACAAAGACAAGTCCACTGAATGTGTGTTATTTGCACATGGCTACCTATTCAACGCTTTGTTTCATCTGAAGAGATATATTCATTGTCCATCCCTGGATGACTTCTGGATTACGATGTCTTTGTCGTTTGGTTTCGTCAGCGCATCGTTTCCTGTCATTAGAAAATTTATTCACAGTCACTGTACATTTTTGACATGTGATTACTTCGTCATCGTTACATTTCATTGGAAAGATCCACTGACTCTGCATCCCTGGAATGTGATTCCCCTTCACCGTTATGTTTCATTGCAAAGATCCATTTACTGTGCATTCCTGGCATGTGATTCCCCTTCATCGTTACGTTTCATTGCAAAGATCCATTGACTGTGGTTCCCTGCCATGTGATGACCTCTTCATCGAAGTTTCATCGGGAAGATCCATTTACTGTCATTTCTGGCATGGGATTCCCCTTCATCATTACGTTACATTGCAAAGATCCACTTGACTGTGCATCCGTGGCATGTGATAAATTCCCTCATCATCGTTACGTTTTATTGGAAAGATCCATTGACTTTGCATCTTTGGCATGTGATTACTTCTTCATAGTTAAGTTTTATTGAAAAGAGCCATTGGCTGTTGCCTCCATGGCATGTGATTCCCTCTTCATCATTACGTTTCATCAGAAAAAAAAAATGGACTGTGCCTTCTTGGCATGCGATTGCCTCTTCATCATTACATTTCATAAAAAAAAAGATTAAGCAACTGTGCATTCTCGGCATGTGATTCCCCTTCATAGCTAATTTGTATCGAAAGATCAATGGAATGAACAATTTTGGCATGTGATTACCACCTCATAACTGTGCATTCTTAGCATGCGATTGCCGCCTCATCGTCAGCATCCTTACGTTTCGCGAAAGAGATTAATTGACTGTGCATTCTTGGCATGTGATTACCTCATCATCGTTACGTTTCGCGAAAAAGATTAATTGACTGTGCATTCTCGGCATGTGATTACCTCCTCATCGTTACGTTTCACGAAAAAGATTAATTGACTGTGCATTCTCGGCATGTGATTACCTCCTCATCGTTACGTTTCACGAAAAAGATTAATTGATGGTGCATTCTCGGCATGTGATTACCTCCTCATCGTTACTTTTCGCGAAAAAGATTAATTGACTGTGCATTCTCGGCATGTGATTACCTCCTCATCGTTACTTTTCGCGAAAAAGATTAATTGACTGTGCATTCTTGGCATGTGATTACCTCCTCATTGTTACGTTTTGCAAAAAAAAGCTTAATTGACTGTGCATTCCTGGCATGTGATTACCTACTGATCGTTACTTTTCGTGAAAAATTAAGTACTATAGCTATTGTATTCTTACTGAAGGTTTTACCGTGTTTGAATAAACCATGTATGTATGTATGTATGTATGTATGTATGTATGTATGTTTCCTGTGTGCAGTTACTGGACGTTCATCCCAGCGTTTCCTCATCGTTCACCATGTTTACGCCCAGGCGGAGCTAGAGAGGGAATGGTTTCCAGTTGATTGAAACAGCAAGATTAATGCATTGACTTTGCAGTTTGCATTTCACTTAAATGCCGAGTTGTTATAGTGCAACACTAAGGGGAAAAAAGAACTATACTAACATTTGACTCTGTGTTCATTGCGTTGTTATTTGTTTACGTGTCATCTTGATCGCCCTGCAACTACTTCCCAAGTTCACATTTTAGCGAGAACCTCTATTTCGAGAAACTGTGAGTACAGCTTATTATTATTGTTATTATTATTATTATTATTGCTGTTATCATTATTAATATCATTAATATTTATTAATTTTCATCTGTTATTAAATTATTTATTACTAACAACAATAAAAGCAAGATGACACACGCTAACACCAACCCGGTGTGGCCAACACATCACGGATGCGCACAACCATTTCACTGGGTCAATTGGCAGCCATGGGCAGCCGATTCGGTCTTTTGAGCCTCGTTAGCATGGCGGAGCTAACATACCAGACGGGTGTGTTTAGCAACCCTTTAAGTGGCAGCTTCACATGCCATACACGTGGTAAACTGGATTGGGAACAGCAAAATTGTTCTCCCACGGCAAGCGTGTGGGAAGGTGGATCACATTAAGAGATTGGTGTGTGACGTAAATTAAAAAAAACAATAAAAGCAAGACGACACGCGCTAACACCAACCCAGTGTGGCCACCACATCACGCATGTGCACAACCTTTTCACACGGTCAATTAGCAGCCATGGACAGCTGTTTCAGCCTTTTGGGCCTCATCAGCATGGCGTAGCTAACATACCAGACGGCCATGGCTGCTAATTGACCGGGTGAAAAGGCTGTGCGCATGCGTGATGTGTTGGCCACACCGGGTTGGTGTTAGCATGTGTCACCTTGCTTTTATTGTTGTATTTATTACTATTGAAGTTTATAGTACCTTTGACAATTATCTATTGAAACCTTGCTGGCTGGCTCATAACATACGCCACCGCTTGCTGGCAAACTCCAAAGTCCCTTATGCGCTGGCTGGCAATACGCGCCCCGTGCTTTTGTCAGACAACTGCCAATCACCACTCGCTGCCACACTGTGGGTTCACTCTACTTGGTAATCAAAAGCAAACTATCATTCAGGCTTACACTAGTCCAGGAAAAATTGCCAAGGCATCCTCCACTGTAAACTCTCACTTAACAAGGCCACAAACTCTAACTGCAGTCTAAGTCTCAAAGCAGCAATCCCCCCAGCCCTGTGCTTTTGACACACAACTCAGAGTTAGAACTGTCCCTGGGCTGTTTGGCAAAGCAGGCCTTGACGGCAAGCCCCCTCAATTTTGAGCGGCCACACTGGCTTGAACACGGGCTATGCCCATGCTCAAGCGAAAACCCCAGCGGCTACCTTTTAGCGAATTCAGTCAGATATATATATATATATATATATATAGCTGAAGTTTTGAAAACAAGGTCAAACTTGGCTGCAAAATCCAAAGTGCAACTGCAGGTGTTAGTCCATAGCCAAAACAAGTCACTAGACCTCTCTATGGGAGGGTGAGGGAAGGAAATCTCCAGGTGTTGGGTAAGGCAATAAGTCTTTCATGGGATATGAAATATTACTTCTTCTGAAGTCACCTTAGTGAAGTTTGAAAGATTAGTTCGAAATATAGCAGACATATTAATGGCCTTAACTGCCTTAATGGCTGATGATATTAGCCTTTTTCTCACACATATACATTTTTTGTTTAAATTTCTAGGATCAAGTCACAAGTTGCCAAATGGCAATGACACTGACTTCTTAAATTAAAAGATGTCAATGGAAAGGTTAGAGTCTAGTTACTGACAAAATATAAGCGTCCCAGCTATTCTAGTCTAATTTAAAGACAAATTAAGATACCTGGGAAGGACCCGGTTTTCATAAGATCAGCTAGATGATTTGAGGAAATGCAAGCACTTTGGTTTGACAAATAACGTCAGTGTTTGGAAGTAAAATTTGGCAGCATAGGCAACATAAAGATGAGCATTGTTTAATAATTTCTTGAATTTATGTGAGACAATTGATTTCAGTTAAAGATATATCCATTGATAAAACAAGTTGTCGGATTTATGTGAGATATATAGCTGAAGTTTTGAAAACAAGGTCAAACTTGGCTGCAAAATCCAAAGTGCAACTGCTGCCTTTGGTAGCAGTTGGACTGACGGTGAGCTTTAAATTCCTAGGGGGGGCTGCGTCATGGCTTGTCGCATGCAACTCTAACAAGTATGAGGTGTTAGTCCATAGCCAAAACAAGTCACTAGACCTCTCTATGGGAGGGTGAGGGAAGTAAATGATGACCTATAGGGTCTCAAATACAGTTAAAGATATCCATTGATAAAACAAGTTGTTGGATTTATGTGAGATATATAGCTGAAGTTTTGAAAACAAGGTCAAACTTGGCTGCAAAATCCAAAGTGCAACTGCTGCCTTTGGCAGCAGTTGCACTGACGGTGAGCTTTAAATTCCTAGGGGGGGCTGCGTCATGGCTTGTCCCATGCAACTCTAACAAGTATGAGGTGTTAGTCCATAGCCAAAACAAGTCACTAGACCTCTCTATGGGAGGGTGAGGGAAGTAAATGATGACCTATAGGGTCTCAAATACAGTTAAAGATATCCATTGATAAAACAAGTTGTTGGATTTATGTGAGATATATAGCTGAAGTTTTGAAAACAAGGTCAAACTTGGCTGCAAAATCCAAAGTGCAACTGCTGCCTTTGGCAGCAGTTGCACTGACGGTGAGCTTTAAATTCCTTTGGGGGGCTGCGTCATGGCTTGTCCCATGCAACTCTAACAAGTATGAGGTGTTAGTCCATAGCCAAAACAAGTCACTAGACCTCTCTATGGGAGGGTGAGGGAAGGAAATCTCTAGGTGTTTGGTAAGGCAATAAGTCTTTCATGGGATATGAAATATTACTTCTTCTGAAGTCACCTTAGTGAAGTTTGAAAGATTAGTTCGAAATATAGCAGACATATTAATGGCCTTAACTGCCTTAATGGCTGACGATATTAGCCTTTTTCTCACACATATGCATTTTTTGTTTAAATTTTCAGGTCCAAGTCACAAGTTGCCAAATGGCAATGACACTGACTTCTTAAATTAAAAGATGTTGTCAATGGAAAGGTTAGAGTCTAGTTACTGACAAAATATAACCGTCCCAGCTATTCTAGTCTAATTTAAAGACAAATTAAGATACGTGGGAAGGACTCGGTTTTCATAAGATCAGCTATATATATATATATATAGGAAGAATGAAAAAATGAGTCGCTGGCGAACTTCTCACAGGTCTGGTATATTATAATTTCGTGTAAACGTTTCGCCCTTCGGGCTTCTTCAGTACACGCTAAAAACTAAAAACTAAAAATACCTGGTAAAACTGAACTTGCGCTATTTATACAAAACTATGAACCAAAAGGTGTAAAATGTTTAAAATTACAAAAAAATTTATAAAAAATCACAATAATATGTCATGTAATACGTGCGGTTGGAATAAATCGAGTGGACAATAAGTGAGATAAGAAATAGTTTGCTCTATTCCGAAAAAGGCGTTAATCACCAGACATCGAAACTAATAATTTAAAATAAACAACAGGACTTAGTAAATCATGCAATCAGGTGGCGAAATGATGAGCCCAGGGCCTCTACGAAGTAATAGAATCCCTGAACAGGGCCTGTGAGAATGCCGATCTGCACGGCGTAACCGGAAAAAAAGCCCAACTGGTTGCACAATTACTCCAGTGAATGATTAATTAAACCTTATTCTATTTTTGGAATTAAACTCGGATCTTTTGTTCAAGCCGTAAGGTTGGAGGGTGCATAACTGTGCGCACCAAAAAGCCTCTCTTGTAAGTAAAACCTTGTCCATATCATCAGTAGTGTCATTAACAATTTTTTCAATAACAATGAACTCAAAGTCAGACATGTGATGTTCTTTTCTATTGAAATGGACGGCCAATTCACACGTGGCCTTGTTGGTCAACATAGCCGATTTGTGATTACGAAATCTGACCTTGAATTCATTCGATGTTGAACCTACGTATTGAATCTTGCATGTTTTACAGGTGACTAAATAGATGACATTCTTCGACCTACAATGTACATTCTGTCTAATGGAGTAAAAACGGCCTGTACAGGCGCTGTGAAAGATCCTATTTTCAACAAGATAATGTTTGCATAGATCACATTTGTTCTTACATTTAAAACATCCTACGGGAGTGTTATTGCTGTAATGGGTTTTTTTAGTTTTTTATTTTTAGTTTTTAGTTTTTAGTTTTTAGCGTGTACTGAAGAAGCCCGAAGGGCGAAACGTTTACACGAAATTATAATATACCAGACCTGTGAGAAGTTCGCCAGCGACTCATTTTTTCATTCTTCCTATTAACTTATCTGAGTCAAGACGTTTTGTATCCTTTTGGATCCTCCTCGCAAGTGGCATCACCGTTGGATACTCAATCTTTATCATTCTACTTATATATATATATATATATATATATATATATATATATATATATATATATATATATATAACTGCAGACAGTACTGTTTCGGCATTCTGGGCCTCATCAGTGCAGTGCTGATGTCTAGGATGGAGGTTGAGATATAAAGCCACCCCAGATGTCCCACGCATGTGGTACATCCAAGTCATGCCAGAGTGCTCAAACTAGCGAGCTAGTGAGCATGCGCAATTGCTAGCGGCAATGACTCATCCTAGTAGAGTGCTCAATTTGAACATGAAAGCAAAAGCTTTGTAATGCCAAAGAGCTATATCTAACTGCAGACAGTACTGTTTCGGCCTTCTGGGCCTCATCAGTGCAGTGCTGATGTCTAGGATGGAGGTTACGCTATAAAGCCACCCCAGATGTCCCACGCATGAGGTACTTCCACGTCATGCCAGAGTGCTCATACTAGCGTGTGAGTGAGCATGCGCAATTGCTAGCGGCAATGACTCATCCTAGTAGAGTGCTCAATTTGAACATGAAAGCAAAAGCTTTGTAATGCCAAAGAGCTATATCTATATATCTATCTATATATATATGTAGTTAAGTGTATGTAAGGAAAAGCGACGAAGAGACAAACTCTTGACTGTTCTGGACGAAGTTTAATACGACGTTTCAGCCGTTCGGCCTTCTTCAGGTTAAAAATTAAAAACTAAAAAAACTATTTACAATGAGTGCAAATCACAAAAACAGCAGCTTATATATACAGAGCAGAAATATTAAAATTAAGGAAACGAAACAAAACAAAGGTCAAAGCTACAAGGTGACATGGATTTGACAATCAAAGGCAAATAAAGAACTATAACAAAGGTCTAAACTCCAAGGTGACATAGATTTAACAATCAAAAACAAATAAAGAACTATAGGTGACATATCGATAGAAATGCATCGTATTGGGAAAATGTCATGTTATTTATATATATATATATATATATCTGACCGAATTTTCAAAAAGATACCTCTGTAGATTTTCGCTTGAAAACGGGCAAAGCCCGTTTTCAAGCTACTGTGCTGGTCTAAAACCCAGGGGGGGCTCCGTCAAGACATGGCTAGATAAATTCTAGGGGCCCTATGCTACAATCTAGTTCTTAGCCGAAACTTGTCGGACCAAAGCAAAGTCACTTACTGAGGGTGGGTACGCTGAGTGTGATGTTAGTATGTCAGTCCTGGTCAGTATTTCTATATGACATTGCTTAATTGCAGAAATCAAATGCCTACAACTATGAAATAAAGGTTGTTCCTTGCTGAAATCATAGCTATGTAAGTCAAGAACGTTTTTCTGCATCTCAAAGTGCTAAGTTGACAAAGTACAAGCAGGTACCTTTTTGTAAATTCAGTCAGAAAACAAGGTGGAATGAAAAATAATTGAATGCTATGGGTAATCTGAACCTCAAGCTGAGTAGAATTTTCTTGAGCAGTTGGTGTAAACAATGTCTGCTCAATTAAGCTGAGATAAAATTTAAAAAGGTGGAATGAGAAATAATTGAATGCTATGGGTAATCTGAACCTCAAGCTGAGTAGAATTTTCTCGAGTAAGTTGGTATAGCTATACAATGTCTGCTCTGCACAGTTTATCAAGGTTTAATGAAAAATAATTGAATGCTATGTGGACTTTAAATTTAGAGCGGAGTTCAATATTCGAGATCAAGTTGGTTTAGGCATTGCCTGATTAATTGTGCTGTGATAATGACTGTAATTATTGACTTTACTGGTTGATTTCTTGAGTGTTTTTTCCCTTAATTAAGCTTGTACCGTTTTGCTGCAAGTAATTAAGGCTCTTGTGATGTACTTATACCATTTCTTTTATGCATTTCTTCGGAAGGTGCTGCTGCTTCTACAAGAGTTATAATCTATCCACCTGTCTACTTTGCCAACAGTAATAGCTCATCACTCTCTGAGCAGTCCATCGTGTACTTGTTCAAGTCGCCTAACAATGGCCACTCCATCTGATAGCACTCACTGACCAACAGTCAAAAGCACATGAGACAGTAGCAAGTACTCCACACCTCGACGTGCCTTCCTTCATCTACCAGCTATACATTACCTTAATCAGTGCCAGCTCCATCCCTGATAACAGGCTCCAGCTCCACACCAGATACCAGGTCCCTGTTTAACCCCTGGGACTTCCAAAAATGAAATCTAGAACTTATAAGAATAGTAGTGCCCGTATAGACAAACTGATTCACTAAGTTATTACTTTTAATAGGTATTTCGCTTTTTACTTGGCCACAAATTTCTATTGTTTTGTTAGTCGTGAAAAGTATTTTCTCTAGTGATACGTGAAGAAAGTTTTCTGCTTCATATTTTTAGTTTATGCTACTTTCTGTGACTAATTTTTTCTGTTCAAGCAGTTTTCAAGTACCATAGTGTACATGAGGAGCAAAATTATCAATAAGCTCTCTTGAGCTGGCACATTGTTAATCAGAACAATAGCCTCAAAATTCACAAAATTGCTATTTTTACATTAGGTTCCTTTTCAGTGACAATATTATATTGTCTGACGAGAGATTAAGAAACTTTAGCAAACTGGGCACTTCATATTAAATTAACTGTTATCGTTACGAATGTTTTGTGCAGTGAGCGAACAAGATAAAGGCACGTCTTTTCTCCAAATAAACAAGATTAAGCACACATTTATTGCTTTACGGTCTACACCAATTACAAAGTAACAAAATATTAATTTAATTTTCGCCTTCCTACATGTAAAAGTGTGCATCCCGTTTTCCAGCTTTTCTTTTATGTTTTACCGGTGGGGTTTACTTGCAGGGATCGAAGCACACAAAACAAATATAGGAGCTGGGTAAGAGGGGACATTTCCTGTAGTCAGGATTTGGAGAAATTTGTTCAAGTATGGGTTTTGTTTTAAGGTTGCATAATTTGTTGTCTCTATTTGACGTGTTTTATTTTTCGACCTCTGCTAAAACGTTTTTTAACCCTTACCCGTGAAATAGTTTTCCTGGCCAAGGAAGTAAATAACTCACCTAAGTCATGCGTGCATAAGTTTCTTGTAGCTCCCTAAAAGGGCTTTTCACGTACAATATTACAAGTTAGGAAACAAAGCAATAATTCAGAATGTGTGCAATAATTAAGAACGAGTATATTAACAAATTGGTTAAATATTGCCTAAATATACACAGTTTAGATGCATCTAAACTACGTAAGCTCTCCTTACACCTCTGCTGATGCAAAGAGATGCTGTCCAGTTGCTAGGCGACAATGAGGAATATATCTCATTTTTAGCTGGTCACGTAAATATTTAGGCGCAAGATTGTTCCGGCACTTAAATACCATCACTGCATCGTTGATCTCTAGCCTGTCAAAGTTTTACTTTGAGCATTCCCAATGACTTAAGACCTTGGCTGATGTAATCCAGTCCCCGAATGATTGTTTTGCACTAACTGGAGTTTCTGTAAGTCCTCTTGAAATATATTCCTAAGCGCTGAGAAACTAATCTCAGAGCTTTTATTTGAAAAAAATCCTTGTTCCAAAATTTGGATTTTGTGTGACAAAGTCTCGCCATACCTGTCTCATGGCCACTCACGTAATTTCACGAGAACAAAGCTGGAGTGGATTTATTTCAGGAATGCTTAAATTTTCATCCACCTCAGCCTACTTTTTATAACTCACTTTGGGGAACCGAGGGGACCGTGGGAAAAAGTCTATCGTTAGATGATTTGTTTCCCGTCATGCACATTTTATTATTTATCATCTCATAATCACAGGTTTGTAACATCTTTGGAGAAATTATCATAACATTCGAGCAGAAACGAAACGATTTGAATCATGAAGAGTGGACAAACTGACGACAATGATCGATTACTGTTTGGGAGAAGACGTTCTGCAAATAACAATCGCGCCTTAAAACCGAGCAATCCTTATTGGATTTGTACAACTTCTACATATCAGTTTTCAACTACATTATGGTTGTATATTTGACAATTTTTTTTTATTTTTTGGCTAAAGTATGGAATCTGCTTATTTCATGAACGATCAGGTCCCGTTTGTCACAAATTCTCACTTTTGGCTTCACAATTTTTACTATACTAAGGACTTTGAAGTAGTTATTGTCTTTTGGTAAGAACAATCATGTAATATTTCACTGATGCAAATCTCATTTCACTTTCCTGCAGATGAGCGGCGTGCGCTTCCTTTAATTCCTGTAATTCTGCTCTGCGTCTTGGGTTAGCCAGTGACTGACTTAAAACGTTGATTTTGTTAATGGTTTGGTCACAATATTGACAGGTATCAACCCTGGCCTTGCGAAAACTAAGCACGTCACTCAAGTCCTCGCGAAAAATTTTCCTCAAGGTGGAGAAACTTATCAAAGGACCCTTATTTCTTGAAACTGAACGGTTCGTTTTAAAATTAGGATTTTCTGCTACAAAGTCTCGCCACATCTTCCGCATAGACGCATTGCAGTCAAAATATTTTTTTCGCGTCCGTGCTCTTCTGTAATGTGATTCGCTCGCGTCTTTAGAAATGATGAAGTCTACCACTGCCTTTCGTGCCTCTGGCAAGATTTTATTGCATTATTTCCATGCCTCCCCCTTAAGTCTTCCTCCAGAGACACACCATCAGCTTGTAGTTTTTTTAGAAGAACTTTGATCTTTGCATCTGAAAATCCGTAACATTTTTTAAAGGCGCCCCGGCAAACTGTTCCTAATGGTGGTACCTTGTACATAACCTTTTTCCGTCCACTAATGCAAATTCGGACTTCCATGAGCCTCAGAAGAATGTAATTTTGCTCGCTGTAGGTTTTTTTTTTGTAAAATTCTTCTCTCAGAAGCCGTATCATTTCTCGACATCCAGGAGCCGGTCGTCTCATAAGGCAACCCCTATCACAGGAGGACAGCAACGACATTGGTGCAATTTGCGGATGAGGCCTGGTGGACCGTGCATTAAATGCTTTCCTCCGTTTGCGGCAATAGATCTTCTTTGAGTTGTAAACAGTCTTCCTTTGTCCCCTCTTAACCGAGCTAGTCAAAGGTGCTCCGAGCCGGAAATAATCCCAAGGAGTTTCGGGACTAAAGGGATAAATCAAGCTTGAGGCGGCTTCTGCCGGGTCTGAGGACGCCATCAACAAGTGTCAACAGAAATGATGCTATAGCGTATCTAGGGAGTGATTCCTGACATCAATGTACTGAGTATCGCTCATCAAACTTAGAGGGCGAAAATATAACCAGTGAACGACTCAAGCAAATACTAGTCAATAAAAAAAAGAGAAATTAAGCTAGAGTTCACTTTTCACTTGGAGCAGGTGCGCGCACGCTCTGTCGGACCGTTGCTGTTACCGTTGCACTTTTACATTTTATGCATCCTTCGTAATATGGAGCTTAAGCGCGCGCGCTTTTGAGAGGCGGACGGCAACCGGAAGAGTAATTTTCGCTTGCCAGGGCAGTGGTGTCTCCCAGATTTTTATGCTAATCATCTCTAATGAGGAAAAGATCTTAGCAATTTAAATGTGATTGTGTGTAAACAAATTAAAAGGAAAAACAGCTCACTTCCGGTTGCCGTCCGCCTCTCAAAAACGTGCGTGCTTAAGCTCTCTTATGTCATTTGACGAACTCAGGCAACAGCTGACGCTGACGCACACACTGTTGAATCACGCGCGAAAGAAAGCCGTGCTGTTTTTTCTTGACCGAAAGTGAGTCGCTGAGATCATAGTTATCCCGCAAGCGAACCTGTTTTAAACAATTCAAACGCCCGATTTACAACAGATCATCGACCGGCGATGGAGGGAAACAGATGCCCACGGACTTTAACCCTGCAGCTAGACTTTGACAAATCTCTCAGAACACCCAAGGTCACCGCTCAGGACACCTATTTCTCCTCGAGGCTTAAAACACACCTGCTGGGAATATATTGTGCAAACGAAAAAAGCATATACTGTTTTTTGTACGACGAGACTACTGGTTCAACGGGACCTAATGAGGTGATTTCTCTCCTGGACTACTTACTTCAGCGGCTTGAAATAGAACTTGGAAAGCATGACCACTTGATAATTTGGTCTGACAACGCTCCTGGACAATTCAAAGAATTCTTTCTCTTTTTTTACTTGGACTACATTGTTCAACAAAAAAGATTTATTAGGGCTGACTTTAAGTTCTTATTAGAGGGTCACACGTATTCAGTTTGTGATAGACGATTCGGAACTATACGGACATTGTTCAAAAGGCGGGAAGTTATTGCAACACCCAGACAATGGGCGACGGTTTTGGAAGAAAGTGGTTTGGCAAATGTTATAGTTTGCTGGGTTACATTGGACATGATTAAAAACTTTAAGTCTTTTCTTCGTCTTCAATACGTTAGTCGGAACGAGGATATAGGAAAGGCGCGTTTTGAGGTTAAAAACATTGCCTGGCTAAATTTCGGGTACGGAGAAGAGATTGGTGATAATCAGGAGCTGCAATTGGTACATCACCCTGATATTGTTTTCATAAGGTTTCAAATGAATCCCAAAGAAATACCTTGAAGAATTTCATTTGTCAAAAAAAAGCAAGCCACTGATCTAAAACCAGAATTTCTCACTGTTCTACGACAACAGAGAAGGCCAGTTCGCGAGGATGTTAAAAACTCGTGTGTCCGCTTAGCACAGAAATACTTGTCAATAAATGCTGTTCGATTTTATCAATCACTACCTTCGACCCGGGAGGAATGTGACGACGATGAAATGCAGTGATAAAACACTTGTATCAGAAGAAAAATGGATTTAGAATTCAAAACTAGAATTATATATATACAGAAAAATACATTTGTCTTTCTCCAAATGGAAGTGCGCGCAAAGTAATAAAAAAAAGAAAAAAACATGGCTCTTCACAGAACATTGCATGCTTCCTTAATATTGATCTCCTACGATACGTTATCAGTGGCTTAACGTGGAGGGTGTAAAGTGCAAGTCTCAGGTCATTGTTTTACCATAACTGAAATAACCCAAAGCTTTAGAAAAATGCTATCCTTAGCCTTAAAAATTATTTTTAGGTCTAATGTTACGCTCGAAACGTCAGCTTTTAGAATATCTGTACGGTGGCCAATTTACATTATCAAGTCCGTTAATAAAACCAAATTGTTGTATGGTGAAACAGTGACCTGCAACTTTTAGTTTCTCATCCCAGGACCTTTACAATCGCCCATCCGTAGTATCCTGGGAACGAGGTTGTGTTATTATTTTATGCCGAATCTCCAAGTGAATCTCAAGCGAGCTCGCTGTACAGTCTACGTATCAGTCCATCATAAGGTAAGATTGAAAGTGTTAAATTTCGAACAAATTGCCCTGCAAGTCATTTCACTATTTAATATTGTGCAACGTGTTATTAAGTAAACATCCTCGAAAGCTGAATTAAGTTTGAATTGTGTGCCTGCGAGGTCAATTTTGGGGTCAACAGAACCAACTTTAAGGAGTTAAAGTAACGGCTACGAAAACGCAAAAGAAAAGTCAACAGAAAATATAACTTTGCGCTAGGTATTTCGCGATTATTCCATTTTGTTGACAATGTACGGCAGGGGCGAAATATCCTAACTACACGTAGTTTCCCCACCCCATAATGCTAAACGTTTGGGGGCTTCTTTACATAAAAACAATGCAAGTTAATTACTCTTGGGACTGTATCATGCTTTAGCGAACTGTATATCTGATTTATTTGAAGTGAAGAATGAGAATGCAACATTCACTTAAGGAGGCTCAAACCAGTTTCAATGCTATTAACAATGCAATGATACTAACTAACTGCAATACTTGCAAGGATTTACTCAACCAAACTATTTCATGTAACAGCAAAGTTATGGTACCAAGAAAAATTCGAACAATTCCTTCAAAGGATAAACTATTTCCCGGTATGTGCTGCAGTAAACTTAAAAAGCTCTGCCGTTTTTTCCAATTCATATTCTGTCTCAGAATGCCTCACAATGAAACACCAGTTCCCAAGCGTCTGCAATGAGTTGTAACGTGGTTCCTGATCGGAAGACAAAAAAACAAGCCTGAGAACCATTAACAGTGAGTATTGCTCTTTTTAGTCTTTAAAAAGGGAGCAGACAAAAGAGGTTTGAAGTCTTTATTTTTTATTCTCAGAAAAGATTTTTTTGCAGAGCTACTAAGTTCTAAAGTATAATTATTAGACTATTCCTATTATTAAACTATTGCTCTAGAACATGTGCGCCTCAGAGAACCGGTTTCCACTATTGTTTTGCGTCCCTTTTATGTTAATCAAGGTGGAATGAAAAATAATTGAATGCTATGGGCAATCTTAACCTCAAGCTGAGTGGAATTTATCTTGAGCAAGTTGGTGGAGACCATGTGTGCTCAATTGTGCTCCGATAATCAAGAAGGAATAAAACATAATTGAATGCTATGGGCAATGTCAACCTATGAAGAGCTGAGTGCAATTCTCTTGAGCAATTTGGTATAGCTATACAATGTCTGATCAACTGTGCTCTGTTAATCAAGGTGGAATGAAAAATAATTGAATGCTATGGGTAATATGAACCTCAAGCTAAATAGAATTTTCTTTAGCAGTTGGTGTAAACAATGTCTGCTCAATTAAGCTGAGATAAAATTTAAAAAGGTGGAATGAGAAATAATTGAATGCTATGGGTAATCTGAACCTCAAGCTGAGTAGAATTTTCTTGAGCAGTTGGTGTAAACAATGTCCCCTCCATTAAGCTGTGATAAACAAGGTGGAATGAGAAATAATTGAATGCTATGGGTAATCTGAACCTCAAACTGAGTAGAATTTTCTTGAGCAGTTGGTGTAAACAATGTCTGCTCAATTAAGCTGTGATATCTGACCGAATTTTCAAAAAGATACCTCTGTAGATTTTCGCTTGAAAACGGGCGAAGCCCGTTTGCAAGCTACTGTGCTGGTCTAAAACCCAGGGGGGGCTCCGTCAAGACATGGCTAGATAAATTCTAGGGGCCCTATGCTACAATCTAATTCTTAGCCGAAACTTGTCGGACCAAAGCAAAGTCACTTACTGAGGGTGGGTAGGCTGAGTGTGATGTTAGTATGTCAGTCCTGGTCAGTATTTCTATATGACATTGCTTAATTGCAGAAATCAAATGCCTACAACTATGAAATAAAGGTTGTTCCTTGCTGCAATCATAGCTATGTAAGTCAAGAAAGTTTTTCTGCATCTCAAAGTGCTATGTTGTCAAAGTACAAGCAGGTACCTTCTTGTAAATTCAGTCAGATATATAAAGATATATATATATATATATATATAAAATGAAATGACGTGATAAATTGATCATTAGCTAAAAGTGCTCAATGGCTTTGAATAGATACGTAGACTTGAACTAGATAAAAAACATTTATTTGCTACTCCGAGTTTCATGCTTCTCACGAAGCAATCATCAGGCAACTGCCAAAAAGAAGGAATACATGGTGTTTTACAGTGATTTTGAAAAAAAAAAAACGGTAGCAATTCACTAAAGGCTGGGGTATAGTGAATTGGTACGGTTTTTTTTTTTTCAAAATCACTGTATCCATCATGATGCCATTGATGCTGAGCCCCCGAGCCAGCCTGCTGCTGACCCCCTTCCCGTGGATGTGCCCCCCACTCTTCTAGATGCTGAGAATGCTGATTCAGGTGACGTGGATCTTGATAGTCCCCCCGTGGAGAATGCAAAGGAAGATTCGGCAGGATCTGAGGACGATTCCCTGGAAGCTGAATTTGACCAGCCCTTGGCCTCGGCCCTTTCTTCTGAGCCTGCACCTGACCTTTTAACTTCTCAAGGCCTCATCAAGGATGCCCCTGATGTTCAAGATCCCGGAGTGCAGGAATTTCCCGTTTCTTCCCAGACCGATACGAGTGTTGAGAGTGACGAGTCTCAGCCTGAGAGTATTGCCACATCTGAATGATGGATTCCGACGCTGTGCCTGATAACATGTCTCCTGTGTCTGAGCGGCCCTCTCGCCGAAGGAAGAGATCTCGACATGGCTTGTCCAGACGCGCTGCTTTGAGCAAGTCGTCTCGTCTGTCTGTAGTAAGTGAGGATGCACCCACTTAGTTTAGCCTTCTTAAAGTGCGCTACGATTAATGTTAGGGGTTTAAGTCAACGTAAGTTTTCACTGGTCTCTGATTTCTTTCGTGCTTCACGCCTAGACTTTTATTTCATTCAAGAAACTATGATTTCGAATGACGCTGTTCTGCGCTCCTTCTCCTCTTCGTGGCCGGGGCCCCAGCTTCTGGGCTGGGGGAGGTAGCTATCTTATGTTCTGATGTTTTTCGTAATAATGTTTCTGTTTGGCAGAAGGATCAAAGAGGGCGCATTCTCAGCTTACTTGTTAAGTTTGACGATTTCAATCTTAATCTAGTTAACCTTTATGTGCCAACGATTCCGGCTGAGAAAGATTTTCTTTCAGTCGGTCCCGTCCTTTTTTCTTCCAAACTCCCAGCTCCTGATTGGGGGGGATATGAATTGTTTTGACTCGGCGCTTAACAAATTGGGTAGGTCGGTTTCCCTCGACTCCGACTTCTCGGACCTAAAATCTTGCTGTAACCTCCGTGATGCTTGGCGCCTTTTGCATCCCCGGGACAGGCAGTTCACCTGGTTCAGCCCAGACCATTCAATTGCCAGCAGACTGGATACCTTTTTGGTCCCGCGTCTTCTGTGTAATCAAGTCACTAGGTGCGATATTCTCCCATGCGTTTTCTCAGATCATGACTTTGTTATTCTAGACTATGATATTGCGGCTCTCCCCCTGCGAGGCCCGGGAGTTTGGAAGTTTAACAATTCTCTCCTCGATGACGAATCCTTTTGTTTAGAGATTTCGGATTTAATTGAGCAGTTTCTGGCCTTTCCGCATTGCTGTGCTTCTCAGCGCGATTTTTGGGAGTGTTTAAAGTCTGACATTAAGCTCACTGCAATCGCCTTTTCTCGCCGTAACCATCGTTTACTCTCGTCCCAGAAGGTTTTTTTAACCAATCGCTTGGCTTCAGGCGATGTTTCTGCTAGTCCTGAAATTCTGACTTTAGAGGCTGCTCTGCGGTCGCTTTTAGATTCCGAGCTCGAGGGTTCTAAGATTCGCAGCAGGGTTAAGTGGGCAGAGGAGGGGAAGTCTCCATCTGGTTTTTTTCTTGGTCTTGAAAATGAGACACGCGAGAGGGGCTCCATCTCCTCTGTCTTTGATTCTGAGGGGCAAGAGGTTTTTTCCCTCCTTGACATGATTCAAGCTCACAAGCGTTTTTATTTTTCTCTATTTTCTATTTTCAATCCCATTTGTTTGAGCACGTTACCCGCCGGTTATCGGAAGCTGAGCGCGAATCATGCGAGGGTCTTCTTTCTTTGAACGAGGCGTTTGAGGCCCTTTGCCTCTCTAATAGGAACAAAACGCCCGGTTCTGACGGCTTAACTGTTGAGTTTTATTCTGCGTTCTGGTCCCTCTTGGGGCCCCTTTTAGTTGATATGTTTAATGAGTCTCTCGCCCATCGTGACCTGTGTGACTCTATGAAATCGAGTGTTACGTGTCTTGTTCATAACAAAGATGATCGTAGAAATCTAAAAAACTGGCGTCCCATTTCGTTACTGAATGTGGATTATAAGATTTGTTCAAAAGCCCTTTCCCTCCGTTTGAAAAAAGTGTTGTGGTCTATTGTAGACCCTGATCAGACGTGTTCTGTTCCAGGTAGATCTATTTCTTCTAATTTGGCTCTTCTACGTGATACACTAGATTTTATTAAGAGAACCGGCGAGACAGGTATTCTCGTCTCTTTAGACCAGGAGAAAGCCTTCGATCGCGTTAATCGGTCCTTTCTGATGAATCTTTTAGAACACTTCGATTTTGGGCCCTCCTTCCTCACTTTGTATAACGGCGCTTATATGCGTATCCTACTTAACGATTTCCTTTCCGATCCTGTTCCTTTGCTGCGGGGGGTCAGGCAGGGCGACGCCCTGTCCCCTATGCTTTATGTTCTCTGCGTTGAAGTTTTAGCGTGCCGTATTAGGGACTCCCGCGATCGAAGGCTTTCTCTTGCTGGGGGCTGGTGGTGTCCAGTTTAAAGTCGGCCAGTATGCTGACGATACTACGGCCTTTGTCAAAAACGATTCTTCCCTTTTCTCACTTTTTGACGCGATCGCGTTTTACGAGCGTGGCTCTGGTGCAAAGCTTAATTTGTCCAAGACTGAGGCCATGCGGCTCGGTGCCTGGAAAGACTGCCTCGACGAGCCACTTGGTCTCACATGGGTTAGGAACGCGATAATTGGGAGCCTCGTTTGTCCAAACTTGACAAAACTCTTTCTAGATGGAAGTCGCGATCTTTGTCCTCTATTGGGAAGGTCCTTATTTTGAACATATTAGTTGCTCTATGTGTCTCGCGTTTTAGTACCCCCTAAATGGGTTTATAGTAAACTTAATAGTCTGATATGGCCCTTTTTGTAGCCCGCTCGATTAGAGACTGTAGCTCGTAAATCGCTTATTTGTTGTTGATAGTGAAGGTTTGGGTTTAAAGGATTTTTCTTGCCAGGGCCGCCCCTTGCGGCTTGCGGCTTTAGTTACTTCCGTGTCCAATTCTAGTTCTAAGGGTTTTTACCTTGCTAAGTATTTTTGTGGCTCTGTGTTAGCTCCTTTGCGGCCAGAGTGGGCCGGGCTGCGTGATAACCTAACTCCCAGCGCTGCCCGCCCCACTGCCTTTTATGCGAGTGTCCTTTCTTCCTTTCAGGCCACTGATTTACCTCCTGGGTTTACTTACACGTCTCGCGCCTTTTACAAGGTTTTGCTAGTGAATTTCTGCACCATCCCAATTTTACCCGCCCTCTGATCAGGCTTCGTCCCCTCTCGGTTTTCCCTGTCTCGGCATTGGGGTCTGATCCGTGATTCATTTACTGAGAACTACAAAAATGATCTTGCATGTTTGATTACCCTCAGTGCCGTTAAGGTGCGACCTTCTCTTCACACCTGGGGCTATATTAGCTCGCCTCGCTGTGTTTTATGCGCCCGTCTAGGGACCATTGATCATTGTTTCTTGGCTTGCCGTAGGGTTAAATTAGTCTGGTCTCGTTTTGTCCCTATGTTATCTGCGCTTTTGTCAGCCCCCTTCGTTCCCAATTGCCCCTTTGTGTTTTTTTACCAATTCCCGGTGCCTGAAAGGAAGTGCCTG
>NC_090885.1:50656614-50659114 GCF_036669925.1 Montipora capricornis
TTTATGCTTAAACACGTCGCGCAAAGGGACAATAAGGACATAGTACTTCTTTAAAATGATTTATTTTTAAGAAGTCCTGCTCACATGAGCTTCTGAATAATGTAACATATTAAAAAGACGAAATTGCGAACCTCTTGTCATGTCACGTCAAATATACATCTAAGTATAAAAGTCATAAGCTTTCTTCCGGTATCTTCGAAATGGAACAGATGGATAAAAAATTGTAAGCCGTTTTCTTAATTCAATTGAAAATAGATACTACAATAATAATATTGTTCAAATCACGCTCAACTTAGTCGCTGTAGTGACCTACAGATTCTGTACTCTTTTTGGATTACGGGCTTTCTTTTCCAACTTTTCTTACCAGTAACGCTAAAGAGACAAGGTACAATTTCCGTAATAATTTAATATTAAAGAAACTTAGTAAACTGGGCAAGTGTCAATCGCCTCAAAGTCGCCTATGCGCATTGCCCTTTTTTGACTAGTGAGCTTTCTTTTGAAACATTCCTTAACTGTAACATCAAAAAGACAAACTTATGCACCTGAAACAAAACACTGTGAACAATTTACTTATAAAAATTGAAACTGGTTTACTGCTGTCTTCCTAAATTTGACTAAACTTAGCAAATTTGGGGTTCTCCAGAATAAAGGGACCTGGGTCGAGTAATGGCGGCATAAAGACGTACGTTGCTGTCGCCCGCCCATTTTTCTGCCCTATTTTGGCAAATGGCCGTTTATTTTGGTCAATTTCTCAGCAAAAGAAAAACCAGATCTTCAGCTTCCTCCGACGAGTCAAGTCTTTCGCCGGAAATAAAAAAAACCAAGCAGTACTCCTCGCCAACGCACCACGAAGACGAAATAATGACAGCTCTCAGTATGACACAAGATGTTGGTGCAACTCTGCAAGCAATCCTAGCAAAACTGGAAAAGCTTGATTCAATAGAATCAGCCGTGAAGAAGATTGAAGCCAATCTCGAGAACTTAGAGAAACGAACCCAAAGGCTAGAAGATCTCCAAACAACAACGAATAAAGATATTGACGACCTAAAAGAAGGAATCAACTTTACCGGAGAACAACTGAAGGAAAAGACAGAAGCTGCGGAGAAAGCGCATCGACTCTACGAAACTCAATTAGCAGAGCTGACGACAAAATGCCAGAAAACTGAGGTTCTGCTAGAGGAGGTTCACACTAAAAATCTTTACTTAGAAGACTACTCTCGCCGGGAGAATATTAAATTCACCAACATAGTAGAATCGACAGAAATAGGCGGCCGCTCTGGTGAAAACACCGACGAAGTTCTTCGAAATTTTTTGGAACGGGATCTCGGTTACAGGGATGCAAGGAGCGTAGAAATCCAGCGAGTACATCGGATCGGTAAAAGCAAAGATGGAAATCCGCGTCCTATTCTAGCCCGTTTCCTCAGGTACAAAGACTGTGAGCAGATCTTTAAACTTGGTCACCGACTTAAAGGCACCAACTTCCAAATGTTCCGAGACCTTCCCAGGGATATCATTACCCGAAGAAAAGTACAGATGGATGCTTTTAAAGATGCCAGACGAAATGGAGTTGCTGCCTCCTTCAGCCAGTCGCAACCAGACAAACTGTATATTAAAGGTAAATTGTGGCCCGTCGGGCAAAAATTTACTGTCTAACCCACATAAAATAACTTTGTTCAGATTGACCTGCAAATTTCTTCAAAGGTTTCGCAGTTTCTTTTTTTTTTTATTGCCAATATGCGTTTAACTAATTAGAGGCGGTCGACAGCTTAATATGGCTAACAGAGCTACAGGCTTTTTATCTTGTTTACTGTAGCAATATGCCTATTTTCTCAACCAAAAGTCTTTTAGTAATTTTATTCAATTTGTGTGTGTTTTCGTTGTACTGTCTCCAGGGCATAGCAATCTATCTCATCAACAATAGCTTGAAGGCATGTGGTCATTTAGATATCTTTTATTGTGAAAATGCAAAACCGTCAACTCCGTTTCTTTCATCACTCACAATACAACAGATTTGAAAATAGTTTCCCTTAATGTCAGGGGATTGGGAAACAATGCCAAAAGAAAAGAGGTGTTTAACTGGCTGAGAGTAAAAAAGAAATCTATTTATATGCTGCAAGAGGT
This sequence comes from Montipora capricornis, assembly GCF_036669925.1. Lineage (NCBI taxonomy): Eukaryota > Metazoa > Cnidaria > Anthozoa > Scleractinia > Acroporidae > Montipora > Montipora capricornis. The sequence goes on from NC_090885.1 coordinate 50,658,736, forward strand.
CCATTGTTCTCAAGAAACTACTGATAAATGGACTTGTGAGTGGGGATATAAAGCGCTCTTCAGCTGCTGCAGCAGCAACAAAGCAGGGGTTGGTATTCTTTTCAACAATAACTTCAATTGTCAGATCCACAAGGTTTTCTCGGATCCGAATGGTCGCTTTTTAATATGTGATATCGTTGCTGATAGCAAGCGTCTGACTGTGGCTAACATCTACGCTCCGAATGAAGACGATCCAAACTTCTTTCAGGTTTTCTTCGATCATTTATCAAACTTTAAATGTGAGGAAATTATAATTGGTGGGGACTTTAACTTAGTTCTTGAAGTTGAAAAGGATAAGAGGGGTGGCCTTGCCAGAACACACAAGAATGCCTTAAAAGTG
>NC_090885.1:50674114-50691614 GCF_036669925.1 Montipora capricornis
TTGTTAGCAGTTTATGTAATGTGTTCTGATCTATTTTGGTACATACCTACCGCGATAAAATAGGGGAAAATGTTTAGATTCCGTCCAGAAGAGAGTTATAACCTAAAATATGGTTTTCCAGGGTGCCATCGATAGCGTGACAAGAGCACGAGCGTACTGTTTATGTTGCATTGAAGGGTTTTCTTTACGCAAAGTAGCTAAAATGTGCAACATTTCTCCTACAAGCGTTTGCAGAATGATCAATGAGGAGAAAAGAAGGCACTGGAGGAAAATACGTAAAGTTAATTGTAGCTATATCCTACGATAAAGGTGTCATTGCCTGTCAACCGTATGAAAAGATGACCGGTCAGTTTTTCGCAAATTTTATAGCTGTACATTTTCGGCGGATGTTTGAACAAGCTGATAAGGGGGAAGAAAACGTATTTGTTCAAGATAACTGTCCCTGCCAGAATTCCGCGTTTGCTAAATCTGCCATGAGACAAGTTCCATGTCAAGTGTTAAACGTAGCGCCAAAAAGTGCTGATGTTCATTGCATCAAAAATCTATTTCCCGTTGTTTCTCGTAAACTAGAGAAGCAGGTGACTGATAATCAAATAACTTTGGAAACACAACCAATTTCAAGCTCGAGTTATTGACACTTTCAATTCAATTCCCATCTCTACAGTTAATAAACTGATAGCATCAATGCCTGAGCGCATTAAGGAAGTGATCAAGAAAAAAGGAGGTCGTATAAAATACTAACTGGTACGGTATTTCACATAAAATGACGATATATCAAATATTGATACGGTAATGAGTTTGCATGTTTATGTTACCCGGAACGGTGTTATGCCAGTAAAGACTTCAGTTAGTCCCAGCAAAAGAAAAACTTATATTTTAGTAAAGGTTTCAACCTTGTCCTATGACTTCAACAATGTCTGTCGGTAAGATACATGGAAACACCTGTTACCGTTACTAAAAACACAATAGAAACTTATTACACGTGATATAAAATTTGTTTACATTAGTTTAGTACATGAATAACCCTTGCACCAAAATGGTGACACGCGATGTGAAACTTTACAGTATTCGACGGCTTGTACTAACTGCTTTTTATAGTCGTAAGTACTGCAGGCTGATTTGCCACCGCTTAACATTTTTTCAAGTCTAATTTCACTAGACTTTCCTAATAAAGAGAGGAAAACAACGGTAATGTGTTAGTGTGCACGAGTCACCACTGTATTAATTAGATTTAGCAAGATCATTTTTTTCAAGGCATTGACCATGTCACCATGCACATTTGCCTCAAAAATAGCTATTTTCAGTACTACAATGCCAAAAACAATCGATTCACCTTCTATGTTTACTGTCCTTTTAAACTATGTTCTCTTCGTGGTTTAATTGTACATATTTCGCAACAATAAAGCTTTCTTAAAAATGGTGACTCGTTGGTGACTCGTTGAATAACATGTAACACGCACGCTGATTACGTTTGCGAGAAGATCAAGGCCGCAAAACAACGGGGGCATGGGGAGACACACTGTTGTTCTTCTTCGGGAATTTGTGCGTGAAATGAGAAGACTTTCCAACGTACACGCATCATTTCAGTTTCCCGTTGGTCTAACATACCGCCACGAACAAAGGTGAACTCTTCCTTGCTGGTACAAAATATTGAAGTATCACGTGAAAACTCCACATCCTGAGAGAAATGAGTTTTGGGTGCAGGTAAATGCACTTTCTGGCCTTCCAAAAGAAGTAACAAATCGTGCCATGGGATAATTTGAGGACACCAACGAAAGTCATTCAGGAAAATCACTTCAGCGCTCTCAGCGCGAACCCAAGCGAAGGTGGTCGTATCAGGGTTACAAAACGATTTGAAAACAGAGTTTAGCGGATTTAGTAAAAATGTTTTGCCACAATTAGCAACTCCTGTTAACAACATATTGCGATATTTTCCACGTCCTTCTCGCAGCAAAACTCGCACGGCCCCTGCGAATTCATCCAGGTCAATCTCATTTCTACGCAGAACTTGCTCAGCCATAGTCAACCATCGGCCATTACACCCGTCTACACATGTTTTACCGAGTTCACTGTACAGCAACTCGATTCGGGTCATTTTCGATCGGGCCAGCTCGCCTTCTGCCTTCTCCATCTCCCAGCCTACAGAGAGAGCTTCTTCAACAGCCTTGCCGCCCCTGTTCGCTATAAATTCCGCGAGATCAGTTCTTCCTTCTTGCTTCTGCTGATTGGCAAACGCTAGCAACTCCAAACGTGTTTTCATTCCCTTCTCCACAGCCAGTTGTGATACATCAAAGATACTGAGCGCTTTTCGATTTCGTTTGCTACCTGCCCGATTCGCACTGCATACGTTGCTGGTGATAGGAGCGCCAATTCTACCCAGATCTGGGTGGTTTTCAGACTGAACTGCTGAAATGTCTTCTTTTGTCGTATATGCCCAAGCTGTGTAATAATTTTCGTGACGGCCACTGAAGTTGACTTTGATGCCGTACTCCCTGTCGATGTAATTGCGCACGTGTAACCAGCGTCTCCGTCTTTCTAATTTCACTGCCATGTGGTAATGTACGCCACCGTTAGCATGAGGCCCTTGGCTGCACACCCAGTACACGACGGACGAGTTGTTGTTCTGTCTGGCATTGTTGAATGCGTCTAAAACAATGCGTGCAAAAGACTCGCGAGAAGGAACAATTTCCAAATTTGCCTGGCTGTAAGTTACTAAATATACTCTCCTAACTTCACGTGAATTTAGTGGTTAAGCAGTCTCATTATTTGCGTTTCTCTCCATGTCCATTACATGTACAAGTATTACGATTTTCTTAGCGAAGAAACCCTGTTTTTAAGTTACTTGTATCACTTGCCGTTGAATGAGCAATTAAATCTACTTATTTTTCCAATTACTACGTTTATGTGCATAATTTGTGGTCCTTGTCAATACAATAGTTTGTGGAAGCTATAGCACCGCTGACACGGAATAAATGTCTTCTTCTATGAAATGGCTTTTTATTTGTACTAGAAACCGAACCAACCAAAGTCAAACAAACCTCAACAGGATTCTATGCATTTTTTGCCACATTTATCACAAATATGGCAGAACCTCTCACTCTAGGCGCTAGAAATCGAGGGTTTCCTTATGCTAAAATGAAGAATATTTCCCGCCAATTCCTCTCATAACTAAAATTCCTCAAAAATACAGCCCTAGACAAAATTGTTGAAACACTTTGCACTGCCTTGCCCTCCCACAATGTTGTTTTACCGAATGGGTTCAGAAATTCGCGTGCAAACAACATTGCGAGGGGAGAGTGAGCCGCGAGAGCTTCAGATCTGTATATTCGTGCACTGTTCCAACGAATTTTGTCACAGACTGTAGTAACGCGTCAAGAAGGTAAAGTGTCTCCACTATTTTTGTAACTTGTTGTCTGAATCGTTCCTTCAGTTTTTGAGTAGTTTCTCAGCGAATATGCAACGTTGCGACAAACTTATCAGCCATGTTGCACTGCTAGATTTCTTGTTGTCCTCTCTGTAGGTATTTGCATTCTAATTGCCTGCAAAGCGTGGAAAAGAATGTGTTTGAATTGTGGAATTAGAAACTCGTGGTTTGTGACATGAGGTAAAGTCTGGTGTTTTAGGTTGTTGAAAATAGCATGGTTTCTAGTCACAAAATCGAGCCCGAAACTAGGGCATTGGTGCAATTGTTACGTGTGGACGGTGGTTTGTCTATTCGGCAAATCATGGACAGATGTAAGATTTCCAGGGCGTCTGTTTACCATTGTTTAAACGGAAGAAATTCTCAAAAGAATGGTAACTCTCGTGGGAGGCCGCGATTAATAACTGGGCGCCAGCAACACGTTCTTCAGAGAAATGTTCAAAAACTGTGCAAGGAAGAAGGCAATTTCTCTTGCCACCGTCTTCGAGCAGAATCAGGTCTGCAGCACGTTTCCCTTTGGACGGTAAACAGAACGTTAAAACGCATGGGATACAACCTGCAAGAAGCACGTAAGACAGGTATTTTAACTTCGCGTGATCACCAAGAGCGCGTTCAATTTGTGCGTGGGGTGAAAAAAACCTATCCAGCGGACTTTTTCAAAAGGGAAATTTGCTTCTTTCTCGATGGCGTGAGTTTTTATCACAAGCGCAATCCGTTGAACGACGCCCGAGCACCGAAAGGCAAAGTATGGCAAAAACGAAACGAGGGGCTCGTATTGACTGCGAAGGGATCCCACAACGGATCGGGGGGGAAAGTTGTAAAAATGCTAGTTGCTATTTCCTATGGGTTAGGCAAACTCGATGGTGACTATATTGCACAGTTTGTACGCAGAAAGTACCAGGAAATGTTCCGGAAAAGCGGTAAAGAGCCATCTAGATTATTTGTACATGACAATTGTCCGATTTTGAACTGTTCAAAGGCATGAAAAGCTGTTAGAGAAGTTGGGGGGAGACTATTTCCTATTCCTAAGCGTAGTCCGGATTTGAATCCCATTGAGAATATTTTCAATATAGTAAAGCGGGATCTAAAGAAACAAGCGTTAACCAATTGTATAAACTCTGAACATTTCAGGAGTTTGCATGCCGAGGGAAAAGAACATTGTACAGAACGCGGAAAGATATTATTGACAATACCATTGCATCAATGTAGAAGCCCTTGGATCTCACTATCGCTACAACAAGTTGCAAAAATAGTGGAGACACTTCACCTTCTTGGGGCATTATTAATTTCGCTATTATCTCTCACACTGCAGCCCCCCTCCCCCTCTTATCAGTGTTGCTAGCGAGACAAAAAAATGTTGGGAACTTAAGCAGTCAACATTGAAAGGGGGAGAGGGGAGAGGAAGTGGGAAAGGTTTAAATTCTAGATACGCCGGGTATTGGAAGTTAGAAAAGGTGTTTTTTAATGAGTGTCACAACAATTTTGCAACTTGTTGTAGCACAGGACGCCGTACCAATTATTAAAGTGAACAAAATATTTTCACCAGCAGAAGTGATTTTCCGAAAATGTAAACACTTGGCTTATTATGTAACGCAATACATTTATTGTGGTCCTGAGTGATGTCATCTGCGATAATGGTGTTACAGCTGAAAATCTTACCTTTTTACAAAGGCACAATTCAACTTCTTAGTTTTCTAGTCAATTCTATACATTAATAAATGTTAAATAATAAAGTTTACATAGTTAGAAATCGTGTTCGTATCTTCTATTCCACTTCCCAACGGTCTACCATTTGTGCACGGTCTACCATCGCAACTAAAAGAAATATGATATCATATTATTTTCTCAGTGAAAATTTATGGTAGACCATGGTAGATCGTTTCATATAAAATGTCATAACGTGTAGCCTGAACAAATTTGTTCAGTTCTCATAGTGTAATCACTGCAAAACAAATGTCGCAAAGCATTTAACACACTTGGGTAGTTCCTTTAGAGCGTTCTGTTCAATTGGTACATTAAAATGAAAGATTTTCCAGCATACAGACATCATGTCTGTCTCTCGCTGATCTATAACACCATTTTTAATATATACAAAGGGTTGTTTTCCTGTACAGAAAATAGGAGTGTCTTTGTCAAAGACAATGTCTTTAGCGTAATGCGTTTTAGGTGCAGGCAGATGGACCATCTGGCCTTCAAGCATAAGAAGGAAATCATGCCACTGAATAATTTGTTGCAACTAGCGAAAATCATTTAAGAAAATGCATTCAGCTTCTTCCACTCCCACCCAAGCAAATGAGGTGCAAGCCGGATTGCAAAATGTTTTGTAGACACATGTAAGAGGGTTCAGCAGAAAAGTCTTCCCTGAATTTGCTGGGCCACAAATCATTACATTTTGAAATTTGCTACGGCCATTCTGAAGTAGATCCTTTATGGCTGCAGTAAAACTTTCTTTCCGAATACCATTTTGCTTGAGTACCTCCGTAGCACAAGTCAGCCACTGTCCATTACAGCCTGCTGCACATTCTCCTTGTGATGCTTCTTCCAGAATTTCAATATGAGATTTTTTAGCACGATCTAGTTTTTCTTGCGCTGTATTCATTTCCCAGGCAGTTGTTAAGACCTCAGCTACAACACGGGGACCCCAGTTCACAATAAACTCTGCAATGTCATATTTTCCTTGAGATTTCTGTTGATTGGCATAAGCCAACAGTTCAGTTCTAGTTTTTATGCACTTTCTAATTATTATGTCGGATAAATCAAATGAAGACATGCGCTTTTTCCGTTTTTTGCCTTTCAAAGCCCTACTGTCGTCGGAGGCGATCTGGCAGTCTTCAGAAGCACTTTCTGGATCACTGTTTGAATCATTATCGCTGCTAGAACTTTTCTTCCTAGAAATTGACGCAGTATCTGTTTTAGGCACTTTTAAATCTGATAAATCCGGATGATTGTCACTTTCTAAGAAATTGCTATCTTTCTTAGTGGTGTATTTCCACGCACTGTAATAATTGTAATGTGAGTTTGAAAAATGAACTGAAATGCCGTACTCTGCTTGAAGATACTTCTTTGAAGATAGCCACCGTTTGCAGCGTTGAAGTTTAATAGCCATGTGGTAGTGGAAACCCGTGGTATGGTGAGCTTCCTTGCAACAAACCCAGTGCTCAACAATATTAGTGTTTGTGCTGTTAAAAGAGCTTACAATAGCTTGCGCGAAAGATTCTCTTGTGGGAAACCTCTCTGATTCAGCCTGGCTGTAGGTGATCAAATACACTTGTCGCACAGCTCTCGCATTCAGATTAGGCAATGAGGGGGGCACTGCACTAGCTTCTACTTTCTTATTGGTCATATTTTCTGTATCAGTAGATTCTGAATCAGTGCTGTCATATCCTTGAAGAAATTCCATTTCAAAGAAGCGTGCACTGCGTAGAGTTAACCTTTACCCGACACGTCCCTTACAAAACATCCTACTAAGCCTTAGAAATCCTTTCGCGAAAAGCAGACTAACACGAAAGTTATGGCAAAAATGTTCCTTCACGAAAACGTACGGACAACGTTTGGTAACAATTTATTTTTCGGAAAGTGGGTGTTCCCTTTTAATGGCACGCGATGACAATTTTAAAGTAGCGGTGATCTTTGTTTCACATACATAAACAGCTAATTTCGTACATATTACGCAAGCTTTAGATGTCATGTATCAACCGAAATATATTTATTTGCCACAAATTATTTACACATGGGTTCGAACATGTTTCTAGCAAACCATAAAAAGCGACGCGACGGTGATAGCAGCGTTATATTTACCAAATGACATGTGTTTTCCACCTAACTCACAGAAAGCACAAAAATAGCCTCTGATTACGTCATACCGGAAACTCCCCAAATTCCACTTTATCACTCGCCATTTTCCATTCATGAGATATCGGAAAATGAAACCTTTTTTTTTTCAAAATCCCATACTCAATGCCAAACACCAACACCTTCCCGCCTCAATATACAAAGTGACCGGATAGCAATACAATGACAAGCAACTCAGACAACAAGTTGCAAAAATGGTGAGACACTCCCGTTAAAAAACACCTTTTCTACCTTTCCATTCCCACCAAATCTAGAATTTAAGCATTTCCCACCTCCCCCCTCCCTCTCCCTCTTTCAATGTTGACCGTTCAAGTTTTCCACATGATTTGGTATTGCTAGCATTATTGATAAGGGGGGGAAGGGGGTCGCAGTGTGGGAGAGATGGGGGAAGCTAGTAACGCGTCAAGAAGGTAAAGTGTCTCCACTATTTTTGCAACTTGTTGTAGCTTTACTCGGGCTTTATAACCAGTTGCGTAAATCTACCTTTACAGACCTTTACCACCAGTGTGAAGTTAGTGTAAAGGTTGTTAACCCCCTTTACGCAACTTCATGCACCTTTAATCTGGCGTAAATCTACATTTTCGTGCTGTGATATTTTAGCCAAAAAATCCCATAACACACCCATATGTGTGTACGGTGTCTTTGAGAGACCTAACAGAGTACGTCGACAGTCATGATGGAAAAAATGAAAAACACACAATATTAGTGATGGAGGATTACTTTTCCAGGGAAATTGGTTTTCACGGTCTCAATTAATACATTGTATGTAGCAGAGATGTTGATTTTATTGCTAGAATGCTATTCTTCTTTTTATTTTTGGAAAAAAGACTCCATATTACTGAAGTGCTCACTTTCCTTTCCTATAGATTTTCACGGGCGAGGATTCTACCACACTCAACAGCAGAAATAGCTCTCCAGTTGTATGACCTCTGCCTAGGTCTAGCACTGGTGCCAAACTCTATCCAGTCTGACAATGGAAGGCAGTTTGTTGGACATGTCATAAGGTCAGAGTTTATTACAAATTCTCTACTGTGAATTAGATACAAGAACCCATAGCATTGCCTTGACAATGGCACGTTTTCATGCACGTGACCAGCAGCCATATTGAATTACTAAAACCAAAGTAAGTATTTGCATACAAATAGAGTTCAGATCCCAGAGGATTAGTTTGGTACACCATCATGGCTGCAACCCGTTGCTTTGGAACACTTGATCTTTAGTCTAAAATTCCCTCTTTTTAACAATGTTAATAAGTCTATATTATGGAGAGGTTCCGCCTGTCGCAGCTATAAAAGAAAAAGTATGCTGAGGTATGCGATACTTGCTTCGGGTATCACAAAGTCAGTATTCATGCCGGCGGACATAACTGGGATAATGGTCGCTGCCAATTAGAAACTGTTAGCACAGGGCAAGAAGTTCATCGAACCATTGAATAAATCGCTGAGTCAATACAATAAAAAAAGGTTTATCCAGTACGTCCCACCCAAGATCGAAGAAAGAGCTTTCATGGTTACTGTTAAATTTTTCTCAATGTACTGTTAAGCAATGGCACTGATTGAAACAAGTTGTTAACACGCTCTTTAAAAATAAAACTCTGAGATCCCATGAAACTGTAATGAATGATGAGTTACTTAAAATTGTCGACTGGCTAACTGCAAATAAACTATCACTTAATGTCAAGAAAACTAACTAACTTTTTCATTCTTACCAGAAGCGCTTAAATTACGACGTCAATATTAAAATTCTTGATAGCCGTGTAAATAAATATTTTAACCTTGAACGTAAAGAGTATGTCAAATATCTAGGGGTCATGATTGACAACCATCTTTCGTGGAAACATATTAACTATGTTGCGCTAAAAATTAGTAGAAACATTGGGATATTATCTAAATTAAGACATTTTGTTTCTCCTAAGACACTTAACGGGATTTACAATTCTTTAATCTTCCCTTATCTTTCTTATGGCCTCGTTGCCTGGGGCCAGGCTGCAAAAACTCATTTGGAGAAACTCCTTATATTACAAAAGAGAGCTGTGCGCCTAATTAACTTCACACCTTTCCGCTCTCATGCCGTCCCTTACTTTCTTCACTCTAACATTATGCCTATTACAATGCTCTATTTTAAGCTTTCTTCAGTGTTAATGTTTGATGTTTATAATAACACTGCCCCTCATAATATTTCACATCTCTTTATACCTACTCAACAAATCCACTCTTACAGCACTCGCTCCTCCTCTTCTGGAAATTATTACATTAGCCGCTCTAGAAGAAATCAGAAAAATGATTCGTTTTCTATTATGGGAGCCAAAATTTGAAATAGTATACCTGAAAATTTACGAAATTCTTCAAAATCTCTCTTTAAGGAAAAAGTTCATACAATTCTGTTGAAAATATTTGAAGTTCAGGGTAGATATGCTGACCTAAACACGATAATCTCCGAAATTAAAAAATATTAGACCCCGCTTGTCTAAATAGCTGCCTCAATTTTCTTATCTCAATTTCTCTCGTGACTGACCTTTTTTATTATAAATATGGTACTTTTTTTCACTTCAACTATTCGTAATAAATCTTACGCCGTCTACACACCACCTGCCTCGATTAGCCTTGCTATTTGCAGGTGGTGGGATATTTGTATATTTAATGTTAGAAATAAAGATGTTGTTGTTGTTGTTGTTGTCTTTCCACCCATGCTCATCCTATGTAGCAACCATTCAAATCTGGGAGGTCGCACTTTAGAGATAGAGCGCTACATAATAAAAAAAGGGATGTATTTCAAAACAGACCATTTTAACCAGGATCAACTATGTAACATTACCTTCATTACAAAAGTGCGAAGACACGGGTGTGAAGTATCTGAACTTTTTAACTAAGAACTACGATGGACGATGTATGCATTTCCTTTTTTACTCCAGGAGTCTTATGGAAAATTTTCAAGCAGAGGTGAAATTGGCCAAACTGCACAGTCCTTGGACAGGTGGCCGATTTGAAAGGGTCATCCAGTCTTTAAAGCAGATGCTGGCTGCTAAACTTGATCATTAGCTAGACTATTTGGTCGAATTGGGCCTTAAAATTTGTCTTTTTGACTACAACACGTAAGTATTAGTCGTTGTTGACATTCGTGCAAACGCTTATAACAACAGTACTCATTTTTAAATACATATTCTGGGACGATACTTCGTTTCAGGATCCCTGAAATAAACAACTGAATAAACCTTGTTCCATTGATTTAAATTTAGACTGAGAGGCAATCGGTTCGCTTTACTTTGGAACAGACACATACCTCTCCCATTTGCTAAACAGAGAACATCGCTTAGGTTGTTAGCTGGTTTCTAGGTCACTACGGTCCCTGTCCAAAGTATTTGGCATGAATTATGTCAACTTTCCATTAGCTCTCATAGATATAAAGACTATTTCAATGCTGTTGTTTTGTTTTGACTGACACAACAGTCGTAGACACGAGGCATTGTCCTCTTTTGGTGAAAGTCTGGTGCTCGTCGATGTCTGGACTTCTGGAAATCGTCAAAGAAGATTACAGCAAAAGATTAATATGGATATCCAGAATGTCGCCAATGGAGACACAAATGTTATGTGCAATGAATGCGACGGTCCTGAGTTTACGCAGTATGTACATGTTTATTATACTTGTACGGCTTGCGTCATTATCATCATCATCGATATACTTATCATTAGCACTATTATTATTGCAAACTCGTTGTTGTGAACATAAAAACATCTATAAAAACCTACCAACATTGGTCTCCTGTAGGGAAAGTGTTGACCTTTTGTTCGGAAATGCAGAAACCATTAGAGTTCAGGCCACCAAGGGCTCTATGATAGCTGAGGGGAGTATTATTACTTCGGGCAAGGTAAGTAGCTGTTTCGTTATTAGAAAGGACCAAGCGGTGATACCTATTCCTGCGATTTATTGGTCAGGAAACAGTCCTTCCCAACTTTTTTTGGGCGTGCATGAGTGTGAGGAGTTGCGATCTCGGACAGTAGCTTATTCATAATGCTTTCATGGGCTGAAAGGTAGGGGCAGGCTAACGAGCAATGACCTGATTATGGGTAGACAACTATTTATACAATATCTTTGTAATAAAAAAGGCAATGGTTGAAATCTCATGAATTTAGCTCGCCATTGATATTTGTTATTTATCTCTTACATAACCTTTACAGGCCAAATCGCAGGAAATTTTCGTTGGTGATATTGGCCTTACTGAAATACCAAGGGAAGACAGGCCAAGAGTGGGTCAGCGAAACCTTTTGGTGCAAGTAATGGGCGTAGAAAGTGACCAGCTTGTGCAAGCACCCGTACTAGAAGATGGTGTTGGACCAAATCTAAGTGTTCTATATTCAATGAAAGATTTTGTGAGAGGTATTGCTTTTCCATAGCACATAAATGTGTAAATATGTTTTGAACTGTGATATATTCGTTTAATTGCTTTCATCTATTCAAAGTACTTCTTTACTTATCACAATTCATTAACATAGCTAAGATTAATTCATTATCGCCTCCGATAAATAAATGCATTAATTAATACCTATATCAAGGTCATCTTGGGCATTGTGAGTTTTGCTATGTGACCTATTTCTTGGTAAGCTTTGCCGTTAGGTTTTTCTCTCATTGGACACTCGGCTGAAGTGGTCGCAAACAATGATCTTTCCCGCCATTAATCGCTCAATGTTTCGTGAAACCGACGTTCACGTTCACGTTCACGGCATATCACTAATAACTTCTGGCCAATAATTACTGGTGTAGAAATTCCGTTTGAAGGTGTATGTTGATTTCCTTCCACCTCTTACCATTATTTCATACTGGAGGAGGGAAAACAACCTGACTACGCAGAAGCTATAAGACCGATCTTTGGTCCTGAGGTGGCGACGATCACACAGTGGAAACAGGAGTTCCTTAGGCGCCGCATAATTGCTTCTGAAATATATGCCAACTGCGTGCAAGATTACAATTTCATGTTTTATCTTAGTGGTAATTGTTTTTCTCATTTTAACAAATTATTGCTATAGTCCTTCCATATTACAACTTTCCCTGACATCAATCCTGCATTAGCATTATGTTATCTCTTCTTGAAAGTTGCTTATTTCCACATTAATGTTCTACTTTGCTTTTCTTTCTATAGTTGGAGCAAGTGAGAATACTATAACAAGGACCTTATATCCTCTCAGGACGTTTCACCCGATGAAGCATGTTCTGAAGTGCTGCAGTGGACGAAAGAAGTGGTTGAAATCTGCCTTTCCAAAGAAGAGGATGGAGAGCAAAAAGAAAGCATCCTTGCTGTATTATTGCTCCTTTTACAAGCAGCCAAGGGTAACACTCGCTCAGTACATCCATTTTGTAAGGAGTTTCTTTTGGCACTCGAACAGAAGAAGCCTTTGCCAGGGATGGCAGGGATCAACAACGAGCTCTGTGATAGGCTGGTACCTAGGATTGCCTTTGCATGGATCATGAAACAGCGGCCAGACAGTAGACTTTCGCAGCTGTCAAAATGTTAGTTTGTACAGAAATACAGTGACATTTAATCAGTGAAACTTAATTCACGATTCACTGTACCTAGTAACAATAACGATAATGAGATGACGACAACGATGACGATAATGATCCTGATAACTCTAATGGTAATGATAACGACGATGACAGTGTCAGTGAGCTCAATGGTGGTGTTGATACTGAATAAGGTTGAGCAGGGATGGCGCAGTATTTACAGCCTCCCACCAATGTATCCCTCTGGACTCTGGTGTTCACCTCTCCTAAAAAACCACACTTCTAAATTGCCAATTTGATGCGTACGTTTGCTTGCCACTGGTAAATCAGTTACACTACTGTCTAGTGTTATCCTCCTTAAACAAGGTGGATTTATTTATTCATTGTTTATTTAATTACTGTTGATGTTATCGGCAGTGCTACCTAAAATTTCTCTTATTATTTTCTTAGTCTGGAAGCCTCGACGGCAACATGGCTGCTGCAGCGAATGCAGACGAGCTGTGATGATGTGGATTCGGTGGAAGTGCAAAATTTGCTTGAATTTCGTATGTTACGAGTGTTATAATGCCATGCTATGTGGGGCTATAAAGCACACTTGTAAAGGAGATGCTGATGATGCAAACCAGGATAATTTCGAAAGAGGTGAGTTGAACTGACTGCACTGCATGACGTTTGTTCTCACTAAACTAATATAATATTAAAATAATATTTCACGTAATTATGTGTGGCTACAGATTACCAACCATACAGGACGGATACCTCGACAAATGAAGTGTCGGTATATTACAAAGGTAAATATCTTGTTCGCATTACACTGAGACTTTATAGAAATTTGACTTCAATGTAATTCCGGTGTGTTAAACTTTGCAGCCAAAGATGACTTTCAAAATGATCAGCATCAACCTGAAGATTTTATTGAGAGTGTACTGGCCCCTAAAGACGAAATGTCGACAAGAAAGATATATTTTTCATTACTTTGGTTGTTAATATATTGATCTAGCCAAGCCTAACAGCGGAGCTTCCGGGTTATTTATTCTTACAATAAGTGAACCTGGCTTTAGCCTGCGATCCAGATCCAGATCCAATAGAAACACAGTGCCTGGTCAGCGTTCACCTTCAAAGAAATAGCTGACCTCGATGAGCTCTAAACTTGAGCTTGTCAGGTGTCAATATACCATAACATGGCTGTCCAATAGCAAATGTGTAGCTCTAGACTAGCTGGTGTATGCCCGCCTCTATTATCTCTAAACTTAACCCCTTGATATGGTCACATTGGCAGACATGGAGGGGTGGACGAAGGAACGGTCGTACGGTGACCAAAGCCAAATTTTCTCACACAGATGGGTTCACCTTTTTTTATGTATTGTACCTTCAGTGCACCATGCTCCGATACATTATTGAGATCAATGTAATTTCTTTAAAAAACTTCTTTTTATTTTTTCCACTGACATTTGTTTCCACAGGCTTCGAGGTAAAGCGTAATATATTATGTGCTGTAAACAAAAGAACTGTAGAATCTTAAAATGTATTTTCGTCCAAGAAATATAAATCATCGATGGCTGGGCTTTTTTTTTTTTTAGCCTCACCACAAAAGAAAAGAGCTGACCCTACAAGGTGCCGTGCAGCTACAGTCGGTTTCTGGTAAAAAATCGACCACACGCATGATAGGAGGGCCTCGCAGTTGCCACAAGAGAAAACCTTGCAATAGTTTCAAGTGTTGATGTCGGCAAGCAAACCAACCTTGCACAACTGATTGCAAGTGTTTTAACCACATATGCTTTTTCAATAAGGAATTGGTGAGCTGGATAGGTGTAGTTAACCACCTAGCTCTTATCAAAGTATCTTGGACTAAAACAGCTGGCGCCTATTAATGTTGATTGATTGATCACTTGATTAACGGATGGATTCACTGCTTGAATGATTGATTGGTTGAATGATGGATGGATCTCTAGTCTCACTTCCAACGGATTTGGATCAATAGGTAAGGAAGAGGCGTGCAAACAGTACAGACACGGAGGGTGCCTGTGGGGCGGCAACTAAGAAAGGGAAAAATGCATGACGAGCGAAGCACCATACTCATAGGAAATGGTAGGAACCCATGAGTTGCTTTTGTCATGCACATGGTAATCATGGCCAGCGGTATGGCTTGTGGGCACATAAGCACGAAGTTGCCCAATAATGTAATAATATTCTAATAATCATAACAGTAATAATAATAATAATAGTGATAATGATGGTAATAATAATAATAATAATAATCAATACGACCAATATAGCTGCCATTTACAGCTTTCATCTTTGATATTAGACATCCATGTTCTGGTCTATTGGCACCTGTCAAAACGAGGTATCCACTCACCAGTATCACATAACTAGATTGCAGGTCATTTTTAGGGCTCATCAAAGTCAGCTTTCTCTTTGGTTGACCGCTTACTACGTACTGATTTCCGATCTGAGCGCAGGCTCAAGCCCAGTTAACTTCTCGTAATCATCAGGGCTCGTTTCTCAAAAGTCCAGACATCTTTCCGGGCCCAAAAAGCCATTTACCAAAATGCTTTGGCATGTATTCCCAAGCTGGTCTTCAACATGTTTTCAAGTTAACAAAAAGGAAAATGACTTTAAAGTTTGACGAGTTAAAACCTCTGTGTTCTTGAGATATTGAGGAAATTGTTACGCCTGAAAGAGGCTCGAAAAGTTTCAGGACTTTCGAGAAACGGGCCCCGGGACACCCAAACATAAACGAGGCTTAATTTTTCGCGTGCTTTCTGTGGCTCGACGCGGCCACACCGCCATACTATGTCATCTAAAGCTCTTGAAAGTTGACGCTTTTCGTGTTTAGGTGGGAAACGTTTTGGAATATATATTTTTTCCTGCATTTTTGGCTGGCTTCAATCCAGGCTTGATATATATAGCTGGGGTTAGGATCACACTGGTGGCTAGGGACATAAACTTAAAGCCGAGCGTTTATTTTTCATTTGTTTAGAGCTGCTTTTTGCTCTGTATTGCAAGGTATGGCATGTCTTTAGAAGATTTTTAAGTTTGAATCTGATTAGGTTGCACGATGCCCGAATGACCTATGACAGAGGAGCCGAAATGAAAGAACACGTTTAGATCTTTTCGTTTGGTTTGGTTTTCTTGATTTGATTGCATTTCGTCAAGGCTAAACCAAAAAAAAAACCATAGTTTATGTAAGGCCAGTGAGAATAAATAACCTGGGAGCTCCACTTTTAGGGTTAGCTAAATCTATATATTACATTTCATTAACTCATTGAGAAGATGTTCTCTTCTACGCTCCAGAGGCAGAAATAGGCAAGACAATCACCCTCCCTGGAGGGAAAATAGACTCGCGGTAGACACTGATCGTAAACTTTGTAAAATCATTCTTTGTTACAGTAAGTGATAGATTCATTGATTAACTGGTTAGTTGGCGTTGATAGGTTGATGGGTGGTGTGATGTTGCACGTTATTGCGTCTGAGTATATTGTGTGTTTTTACTACATATTTACTTTTTTTGTGATGTTGAATTTGTAAGGCAAGGTAAGAGTTTGACATCTAAAGCTTCTGTAACCAAAGCAACGCTCGGTAAAAGAAAAATGCAAAGAAAGATATCTGAAGAGGACAGTTCTGAGAAATGTGAAATTTGTTGAAGACTTTCTTAAATTTTCAACTTGAAAGTATCACAAGTACAAACAAAATTTGACAGTGTCACCCAGAAATGATGATGAATCTTCAGCTTTGTCCATTTTGTTAATAATTAACATACCGATGTTACTTTTGCTTAGAACAAAACGAATATTGAGAGACTCAGACGAAAGTGAAATTGAAGAGACCTATCAGATGTGCGTGATTACAAAACATGGAAAACACAGAGGTGAAGTTTACTTTAAGACGTATTGCTTGCTACTAGAAACAATTTGATTTTCTCGTTTTAGGCATTCTACTCCATTATAAAAAAAATCAGATGACCTTGCCCCAATGAGTGACGCAGACGACACCGAGGTAACATAAAATGTGTCTTTTTGTTTGACAGTCACACTTAAGTTTCAGTACAAATTAATGGAGTGCTAGCACTTCATCTACGCAGTACAAAGAGTGATCGTATGAATTAGCCTATCTTAGTGATCGCTTCTAGGGAGGAAAGATCATGATGGTTATTAGTCATATTTTACAAAATGACCAAGTGGCTAGTCCTTCATTAACACAGGTTAAATTTGGCCCACACCTGTCGACAGACTACTCCCATGCATATGATGACACCATAAACGACTAGAGTAGGTATGTAGCATGCCAAGTTAAGTGAATGTAATTGTTTCTGCGTTACTTAATAACCTTTCAGGCTTTCTACAGGAAGGTGCAGCAACGTAACATCCATAACAATGACATCATTTTTGTTTTCCGTCCTTTCATTCTTTTAGGTCAGAGGATAAGAAACCCACACAGCCAACATCTGGTATGAGGAAGGTTAGTACTAATTATAACTGGGCAATTAGGCAGACAGAAAGACAGATGGCTCCACTTTATCAATTGAGCATTTTCTGTTCTATCCTACAGAAACGTCCCCTGACTAAAGAAGACAGAGGGAGACTTTTACGAAAACATTTCTTAAAGTAAGTTACCAAATTTAATTTTAATTCCTTTAAAGACGTAGATTCTTGGTTCTTTCTCCCTACAGCAATCCTCGCCAAGAATCTTTGTCTTCATCGGACGATGACTTTGCTACCACGACAGAAC
>NC_090885.1:50704114-50706614 GCF_036669925.1 Montipora capricornis
GCCTAGATTAGATTTACTATTT
Source organism: Montipora capricornis (assembly GCF_036669925.1). Lineage (NCBI taxonomy): Eukaryota > Metazoa > Cnidaria > Anthozoa > Scleractinia > Acroporidae > Montipora > Montipora capricornis. Next base: position 50,704,137 of record NC_090885.1, read on the forward strand.
GCGGGCCAACTGTAAAAAAAGTTAAAATTGTAATGATATATTGTGACAATAAAGTTCAAAGGTCCTCCAGGCATCATGTAACCTTATCAGAGCTTCTAAAGATATGCCAAGAATTGCAATACAGAGAAAAAAGCAGCTCTAAGATAATTAAAAATAAACACTGAGCTTTAAGTTTACATCCCGCTGATGCTTGACTTAAATAACTGCGTAGCCACCAGTGTGGATCACAGACATCATGATAGGTCAAACTGGATTGAAAGCAGTGAAAAATGCAGAAAGAAAACATCTTCCAAACCGTTTTCCACCTGAACACGAAAGGCATTGACTGTGTAAGAACTTTCATTGACATATAGTATGGCTGTGTAGCCGCGTCGAGAAACAGAAAGTGCGCGAAAAATGAAACCTCACTTATGTTCAGGTGAGTTAATTAGGTTGAGCCTGCAATCCGATCGAAAACCAGTACCTGGTCAGTGGTCAACTTCAAAAAAACAGCTGACCTCGGTGAGCTCTAAGCTTGAGCAGATACCTTTTTTGACAGGATACCTTTTTTGACAGGTGTAATCAAAAGATGGATGTCTAATGTCAAAGAAGTATGCTGTAAATTAGCATGATACTGTACATGGAGGGGTGGACGTACCAACATTCATGACGTCATGGCTATAAAAGCAAATTTTCTCGCATCCATGGGTTACCATATTTTCTTCACTATGGTGCTCCACGGAACTCCACTATAACTTCACTGGCGACTTAACTCTCTACCACGAGCAATTTAATAATTCATTGATCCAACTCGAAAACCTAAATGGTTTGCATTATGGCAGTTTAAATACCAACAATGACTTGTTTAATCAACAAATATACAGCCGTTATTATTCTCCATATAATTTTAATAAAAACCTTTATCAATAAAGGGCAAAATCGAGGGCATTTTTGGTAATCAAGAGTGGGCTTGATTACCTGTCAATGATTGGTTAATCCGTTGCATAGCAACCGTTCGTTATCTTGGAATTTGTTGCCAAGTTTTTGTTGCAACAATGGCTTGTCGTTTTATTGAAGCGGACGAGGAATTAATTGAACTTTTGACAACAGAAAGTGAAAACAAACACAAAACGAAGCACAGACTATTGGAAAGAAATTTTTGAAAAGTGGGCGGAAACTAGGGGAAAGGAGAAAAAGCTAGAAAGCTACGACATCCCAGAACTGAACGATGCACTTTTGCAATTCTACGCTGAGCTAAGAAAAGAAAACGGCCAAGACTAAAACACTCGTGCAATTAATCCTTAATAGTACTCGGCCTCATGTGATTACCTATACAAATAGCCAAACAAAAGACGAGATGGAAATGAGCTTTTCGATTCTTCATAATAATATCATCAGTTTAAATCACAATCTTGAAAACGTGCAAACCAACTACTTAACAGAAATGGATTTTCAATTTGATATTATTGGACTTACAGAAACGAAAATAACTAAAACGACTTGTAATGTTAGCGTTGAAATTCCAGGTTATACTTTTGAATATGTAGCCACACTATTGGCCTCAGGAAGCGTCATGCTTTTTATCAATGAAGATCTTAATTACACAGTGCTTCAATGGGTGTCTTGCGAGGGCTTTCAAGCATTGTGGATAGAAATTTTCCATGAGAAACAAAAAAATGTTATATGTGGCATAATTATCGTCAACACAATTCCCCTGATCAATTCATTGAATATTTTAATGATACAATCGCACAAATTTCTTGGCCTTTTTTCCTCACAATAGTTTTTGTTTTTTTTACCCCCTCCAACCATGACTAATTTCTACCTTAAATAATTTTTTTTTCTCTTTCAGAACACTGAATCACTGAACACTATCAGCTTCGTGCCACTGAGACTAACTCACTAGTAAGTCTATTTGATGTCACTCATGATATACATTGAGATTTTTCAGAATATAAAAATCAATGTGGTAGGTATGCTGTTAAATGAGAATTTAACGTACTGTAATATTTTGTGACTTATTCAGGATGACAGCACAGAACACAATGTACATGCTGATTTAATGCACTCCTCTGATGCTGAGAGCAAGGTAAAGCAATTATCAGTTATAGAGTTTGTCGGGGCAAGGGGGAGGGGCATTACTTGTACAAAAAGGTTTGTCAAGTGACCACAGAAAATACTCCTCGATATCACACTGTAACTTTTCTAAGAGCATGTATGTTTTTCACATAACTAGGATTGTGAAAATGGAGCACGGAATGAGGAAGAAGGGGAGGCGTCTGAAATTGACTCCAAAGTCAAGCAGCAAAGGAAGCTTTGTCCTGTACTGCTATGTAATGCCAAAGTGGTTCGTATTCCTCGCCATCTTGTCGAGGTCATTGGGTGGTCCAAGACGCGCATGGAGCAAGGAGCATGCTCGCACTGCTCTCATATGCTTTGGTCTACAAAAGACCTACAGTTACTCAAGCCCAAGCAAAGTGCCCCCCCCCCCAAAAAAAA
>NC_090885.1:50719114-50734114 GCF_036669925.1 Montipora capricornis
TATAATTTTATTTAGGAGGTATTGATAAGCTGCTTTGATGATATTTTAGACTTACAATTGTAATTCTGAATTCCTGGAGAGCAAGCGAAGAGAACTGAAATCTCTAGACTTTGAAAATCAAAAATTCCATACCGTTTTCAAACCTCTCAAAACATACTCGGTATTATGTAGAATTCTTTCAAAATTCAGTTCTAGCAGGTACAAGAGCTGTTTTAGAACGTGATATAATTTTTTTCTTGGCAAAAGTTATTTCTGAGGCGAGCGACCCCACGCAAGTTGACCCAATTTGACCTTTCGAAAAAATTCTGTTTAACCAGGAAATGTAAACAATTCGACTAGCCTTAGCTCACTTTCTGAGGAAACCATTGAAAAACCCTGCCATTTCCCATTAAAACTACCTAGTAAACATACTTCGATGACAGCTTACCTTCCAAATGGGTGTTTGATGGCAAATAATTTTGATGTTCGTCACTAATTTTCCTGTGTCTTGCTACCGTGCTCAGCCGCCGGCCTTTTCATACGGTTACAGCATTTTAAATGTCACCTTTCCCTGGCTTGTGCAATATTTTTGCAGGACCTGGATCCATGTCTTGCATATAAAGCATCCTCTGGGTATTTATTGAGTTTTGTATTGAATATTTCTGATGAAAAGAGGCAAGAAGTAAAGAAACTAATTGAACTGAAATATAGACCCAGATCCATGTCACGCAATCTTTACATGTAAGTAAACACATGCTGCAAATACATCGGCATGGATATTTTTGTCTTGCTCTTCCTCATTTCGCAGTTTTCTTCGTTACTACCACAAAATGTTTCGTTTCGGTTTTTTTTAACTTTTTTATTTGTTATCACAAGCCTATTTCGAAGGAGAGTTCTTTGTGTGCAATACTTTTAAGCGGTGTACATACATGCAACACATTTATTTTTCCCATTTTCTAGTGACTGTGCAACAAACTAGAAATCCCATCTAGTGTTAGCTCCAGAAGTCAAATGCCTTGGGCAGGTCTATTGCTGATGATTTCCTAAAGCTAGATAAAAGGGAATAGTAAAATATATCTGAAAAAGGGCTAATTACTGGCCGCAAAGCGAGTTCTTGTAATTTGTATTAATTGTATTTACCAATTTGCCATGGGAGATGAACACGCAAATAGGTCCCCTTCCTGGCGCATCTAACTTTTTAGGAATTATGCTCAACAAGATACCTTTTGATGCAGAAGTAGACGCATGCTTTTATGTGATTCTTGAAAACTATCTCTTTGGAGACTGAAAATGATTCGCTTTTGGGTTCGCACAAGACTTTTCGTACGAGCAGAGAGCACGTAAAGCTGTTTTGAGAGTTGCCATCGAGAGAAATCTAAGTTTAAAACAGATAATTACCAAACGCAAATAGATCAGTTGCAAACGGTTTGTCTACCTCTAAAAAAATTCTAAATATAGAATTTTCACGGCGTTTGAGCTGTTCTCTTTATCGCCCGATAAGCGATTGAAGCTAGCACATGCGAGGCTCCTAACTTTTTAACACATTCTTATATTGAAGTGTATTGTATACCCTTGAGCGCTCACTTTGTCCAAAAAAAAAACTGAAATCAAACATTAGTTACAATTCAGGATCCTGAGTAATTAGGACGCATGTGTTTACTTCGTCGAAATTGAGCCATTTGCTCAGCGTCATCTGTTGAAAAATTGGAAGATGGAGAGAAATTGCTCGTTTCAGCGGCTAGTTGGCGGCCAATGCGGTCAAGACCCTCGAAGTACTAAAGTCCAAGATTTGGTTCCCTTACTAACTTGTAACAAAGGTATATCATGCTACAAAGGCTCTCTAGGGCTGATGACCGGCAGCGGCGTAGACACCGAAGTGGAGCTGATTCTAGCAAGGTCTTCAATTTTCAGTTTCCCTTCCAATATTTCTGACATGGATATTTGTCCCACTCATCGTTCTTCGCTGGGCATCGGGTGGCGAAGGTGTTTGGCGCGTTGCCGTATACCAGCCCAGCTGTCGAGGCACGTCCGCAAATCTCGTACTACGGATCGTGGAATCAGTAAAGACATCTCCAGATTAATCTTGCGTAGTACTGGAATATTTCTTCCAGTCGGCTCTGGTAAGTGTGCATTCGAATAAAATCTATAGACTACAGTGCTACATTACATTTCATAAAAGCCAAGTCACGTTCCAAAGAGCAATGCGAACACTAAAATTGAATCATTATTCAAAACTTATTATTGTTTTGTCTTTTTTCAAGGAATATGTAGTGAATGTAGGATAACTGTTGGAGAACAGGTCAGAGCCGATTGCCAAGACCCACAACTTATTGCTCTTTCAGAGCGTATTCATGAGCTTTCTTTGGTAAGTACTAGCTATTTTAGGAGTCTCGCACATATCATTGATTTTATATGTAACTATATACAGGATCAAGGTATGAATTTCATTAAGTTACCATAAAACTCTGATACTGCATTGGCCTTTATTAATCAGACTCTCTAATTATACTTAGCGACGCTATTGTTATGGTTGTTTCTAAAGATTTTCAATTATTCTTGCCACGCCTTGTTTTCTATATATTAACATGGAAAAGCCTCATGAACCGTGCGCAATTTAACAGTTGCATTGCTGTTCTAGGCTGAGGAGACGACTCGTACTCGTCCTGAACACAGTACCCCAGCTACCCCGGGAGGAAGCTTCTATTTGCCACCTAGCGACGACTCATCCTTCTCTGAGGAGATCTCCTTTGACACCACACCAGCTACAACTAAGCGCGAACCAAAGTCCAAGACCGCTGACCCACTCAATGATTATTTGTGCACTCGAGGAATCAGTCCCATTCGTTCTCGGCTATAGCGGCCGTGGGAAGAAACAAGTAAAAGGACACGACGCTACTACGTGCGGAAGGCAGGTCAAGGTCTGTCTACACTTCTACAAGACATAGCTCCAAGTGATAGTGGTTCTCTCCTTAAGGCAGTCTATTCCTCTGGTGTCATACAAAGAACCTTACAATGTAACGGAGAAGACACCACAAGCAGTTCAGTCGACGAAACCATGATGAGCGCACTCACCGAGTGCTACCGCGCAGCCGACGGCTGGGAGATGCGTCGGCAAATCCTGTCCATTATGGCTGATAAGTTGACACTGAATCAGCTCCGACACTGGATACCCGATTTATCTCAGTATCATTTCACCGAGGCCAGACGCCACTGCTTAGTATATGGAAGGGGGCACCAGTGCTAACAGTTCCGATGCCAAGGATAAGAGTATCCACTGCTCAAATCGACCACTTCATAGCGTTCATCACTAGTCCCCATATTATCCAGGATTTGCCTTTTGGCAAAAGAACGATCATGTTATCGACGAAGGAGACTATCAAGGTTCCAAACGTCATACGGATGATTATCCCAGAGTGAATAGTCATCCAGTATATCACTTACTGCCAAGAGTCTGGGTTCACGCCATTAAGCCGTGCTACCCTTCTGCAGATTTTGAGCAAGTGCGCTACGTCTGTTCGGACATCGGTTCAAGGCCTTGATTATGTTAGTTCAGCAGGTGCGGAAGCATTTGACGATCTGTGTGATGTTGTTGAAACTCTTGGAGATGAAGGAAAAGGCATGGGATGGGAGAAACAGCAGGAGAATAATGTAAGCGCAAGGAAGCGGTACCTTAAAAGCGACTGTAAGGTGGGTGTGACCCGCGCTAAGCAGATCCCTCCACCTCGCTGTCACTCGCCCCAGATCTTTGTCTTGTTAAAGAAAAACGCCCTCTAACACCTGCTAGCAGTTTAATCGAAATACCATTAAATAGCATCATTTCTATTGTTTTATTTTGGTGCTAAATACCGCTAAATATTTGTCAGTCTCATAGTTCTACTGTCCGGCACTCAAAGGCTGATTACCATAAAGGACTAACTCAATGGGCGTGCCAATCGGTCCATATGGAACATATGATAACAAAATGTTAGAGCGGATTTCTCTTGACTGTTGTAGAACTAACTGCAAATGAAATTCCTCAGCCAACCAGGAGCGGAACTCATTAAACAACAAATCAATCAGGAGGCGAGGTTTGTCTAACTTGCGTTTAGTAGTGACATGAGTAAACGAGCGATTGGGTTTAGTTCGCCATTTGATTGGCTCACTGACAACAGACCAAGCCCCTCAATCGATAGGGAAATGAAGTGAACGAAAGTCATGTGAAACCTTCTCTATCTTTCTCCTTAGTTCTCTTTAAAGCAGCGCTTCTTAATTATAACCTTTTTTTCAAACGTTTGTTGCAGGTCCACGTTTCCCAGAGTTCTACTGTAGCGGATCACTGCAGGTCATACGCTTTAAGCGACCCGAAGGAGCCTTCGTTCCAGGCCGCATGTGATCACGATCACAGTGACGTGTGTAAGCGCTGCGCTACATTGGCGTCAACTCTAAATGATATCGAGGAAGGTTTGTTTGCGCAAAGTAAAAACATGACATCCAACACGAAGGAAGAACTTGTTTTCCGAGTCAGGAATGCAAAGACCGCTATATTGGCGTGGAAGTCTCATCTCCTCCGTTCCGTCAATCAGGATGGCGCCAGAGTACAGCTTTTAGAAGGCATTGATGAGTCGTCTGTTTTAATTGTTCAAGATTGGGCAATGAAATATCTTCCTCGGAAGTACAGAGAAAGTCAGACCGACTGGTTCAGTAAATGCAGGATCCCATGGCATTTGACAGTTGCCACAAGACGAGAGGGAGGGGAGTTGCAGATGCTAACGTTCGCACACATTTTCAAGTCCTGTAGTCAAGACAGCTATGCAGTCCTTGCCGTTATGGCCGACGTTATTCGGCAACTCAAAATCGCCATGCCCGGGCTCAAGACCGTCTGTTATCGGCAGGATAATGCTGGCTGCTACCATTGCGGAACCACTCTCGTTTGTGCAGCAGCCCTTGGCCATGAAGAAGGTGTCAAGATCAGGCGTCTAGATTTTTCTGATCCACAAGGGGGCAAGGCGGCATGTGATTGGAAGGCTGCGACTATAAAGTCACATATGAGGATTTATTTTAACACTGAAGTGATATCGAGACGCCAGATGAGAGATGCAATACTCTCTTCTGGTGGAGTTCCTGGTGTTAACGTAGCATTGTGTGAGGCTGTCCAAGTCCGAAGGTGCTATCTTCAAAAATAGAGGGTATTAGTCAGCCCCGTAATATCGAGTACAAGGAAGAGGGGCTACTAGTTTGGAGGGCGTATGGTATCGGCGATGGTAAACTCATCCCTACAGACAAATTGCATTGCCCATCCCCATCTGACCTACCAAGCCCTACCGGAGTTACTCGCTCTTACTCAAGTGCATTTACATCTGTCAAGGAGAGGCGCATAAAAGCATCAGTTCGAGATCCAGATCCACCAGTGAATATCGAAGGGGAAGACAGTAACGTGGCGATCCTCAGTTGTCCTGAGGAGGGTTGTGTCAAAACATTTGTGAGATATTCATCAATGCAGCGGCATTTAGACTGTGAAAAACACCAACGTGCTCTTGAGCGATCTACTCTACTAGATAGAGCTGCTGTTGGATATGCTCAAAGGCTTGAGGGGTAATGCGAAGCTGTTCCCGAGCTGGACACAGTTGCAGAACTGCCATCTTCTCATGACATGCTACCAAAGGGTTGGGCGCTCAAGTCAAGTGCTTCTCGTAGATGTAGATTTACGTACAAGCAAAATAACTACCTGACTGAGAAATTTCAACAAGGTGAGCAGTCAGGGCGAAAAAGTGATCCGGCATCAATTGCGTGCTCTATGATGTCTGGCGTGGACTCTCAAGGGAAACGGATGTGCAGCAGTGAAGAGTTTCTGACTGTATCTCAGGTAGCTGGATTCTCTCCAGACTTGCGGCAAAGAAGTCTCTCTTTAGCGATGATGATCTTGAAGAGGAGACTGAATGTGCCACCCAGGAGGCAACCATCAAAGAATTGACGAATGAGGTTTCTCGGGAACTTTTGCCAGACACCACATCATGTGGGATAAATAAAATCTATGCGAAATGACCTCAGGAGGGAAACTCAACACGACCAAGTTGTCGGTTGCAAAACTAAGAGACATTTGCGCTGGGCTTGACATTGCTGTTGATGTATCAGCCCTATGCAGACAAAATTGAGGAGTACTGTCAAAAATGTCGCTGCAAAGCGGATAAGTAAAGCGGATAAGTAAAGCCCAAAGTAAGCACAAGGGTGGGGTTGGGGGATGGGAGGAGGGTAATCATAGGGATACGTTCTTCAGTATCACGACCCAAATACCACACCAAGCCCTAACCTAAGCGTACGTCAATCGTGGGAGAATTGTCATGTACACTTCCTTCTAAGAATCCATGTCACTAAGATGTTGCAGCGGATTTATATAAGTTTGCGCTCTGCGGGAAATTTGTTTCTGGCCTGCGCACCCCCCTCCCTTATTAAAAAAAAAAAAAAGGTCCTCCTTTACCCCAAATACATTTTGTTTTCACTCACTTTAAATTCATAATTGGTACAAGGGTGGGGTAGGGGACTAGGGCAGGAGCCCATCTGGAACGTGCAACTTCCATACAGCATCTTTGAAACGGCGTTTTCACAAGTAGGTTTATTTTTAGACTAGCCCTTCCCGTGAATTAGGTAAAAAAACAAAGGCAGTTCCGGTTCGGTGACCCTATGACGTCAGCTTAATTTCTTGTAATTGGTCATAGGGCTCCTGTGTAAGTCTCAGCGGGAAATTCAATCTAAAAATAACCTTACTTTCGTTGCACGAAAATAGGTAAGTTGCACGCTCCGGTTGATGGGCTCCTGACTAGGGAGAGTGAATAGGGTGTGGTTACGAACTCTTAGCTATTTTCCACTACTAACTGAGCTGAGCTGAGCTGAGCAATAGCTGAGTGCACTAAGGAGAAAAATGGGAAGTTGTCTCGTTTTAACTTGAAAGAAAGGCGCATTTTGAGCGAAATAATTGAGAATTATTGTATTAAATATTTGGAACAAAGGACATGAAAACGTCTTGTGTATGTTTATATCATGATGGAAAATCTTAAGAGCCATTTTCCCAGAAAATCGAAAATCGCAAGACACTCGTGAAAAAATCGAATTTTTGTTTCTTTTGCCAAAACATCCCTTTTAGTACCCTAATTCAAGAAAAAATAGTTTTGGGTTCAAGCGATTCATTGTACGGGAGAAATTACTAAAAGTTTGAAAAATCGATTTTTTGCTGGTTTTTCGTACTCAAAACAACGGAATCCGACCGCAACTTCGAGAAAACGTTGAACGCATAAGAAACAATCCCTAAAATCAAAACTTCAGCCGAGAATTATTACATACTTACTCTTTAATTTTATGAAAGAAAATTTGAAGAAAGAAGTTTTTAACAATTACAATCGACAAGTTTAAAAAGGTCAAATTTGTATCTCTGGAAATGTTAATAAATGAAGGCGGACTTTAACTGTTGTAAAAGCTCTCTGGTATATGCCGCTTCCTTGTAAAACCCATATAGAATAAAACTTTGGCTATTGAACTAAGTTACTGGAAAGTTTTAGCTCTGGGAATCCAATACAGTTCTCACACTAAAGTAAGCAATTTGAGTATCTGAGTAGATAAAACGTATGCAAATTAGACGGCCCGCTGAATGAATTCATATTTTTAACGCAAAGTTTTGTTGAACGAACAACTTACCATTGCTTGTTGTGAGAGAAGTTAAATCCATCTCTTAATCTGTTTGTGGCAACTCATCCATAACTGATTTCGACCAAAATTTGTCCAGCAACTTCAGCGCTTGAGATATCTAAACACTTCCCACGCAGCGCTTATTACGCGTCATCAGACGCTTCTGTAATAATGAAACCCGATTATGTTTTGGTCCGAAAATAACATACAATGATGAAAATTAACCACTGCTCAAACCACACAGTTAACAAGGTGAGTATTACTCTTACTCTTTGTGAGCGAACAAATCAGATACTAGACGGGATAACAAGATCATATGACGCATAATTTAACAAACGCGCAGAGATTGGTCACGCTAGCTTGTCACATACGACTGTACGTACTATACTTTGTACACATTGTAAACAGATTAAGAAACAATTACAGCTGTCCCAATGAAAAAATGTACAACCCTACGTCTGTTTATAGATCATCAGTGTAGAAATATTCGACTCTAGGAACAATATTAATATAACATTTCCAGGTCAAATGCTCCTGGAATAAAATTCACATATTGTCACGAAGTGTTTCGCAACTTACTATTGCACGTGCCTCTACGATGTCATTTTAATTGAATTATTCCCGTCTGGTATTACGAAATGCTACCCTGCTCACAGACGTTTTTTCTGTTTTGGGAATTTGGTGCGCGCACAAGATAAGCGATTGCCCATGAGAGAGGGCGGAACGCGCTTTTTTTTATACGTGCATCTAAAAATGAAGAGAGTCTGTGAACAGGCTGGTAAAGTACACAAAGTGCAGAGTTCTGCTAAACGGTGTTCTCACTTCTACTCAGAGGCTGCTTCCAGAAGTGAATCATTCACCATTTGTTCTCGCCGGAATAACTAAGTCAAGAAAAGATCTATTTTGTTCATTGTTTTGCTTTCTTTGCTTATTTTTGAAGTTTGTTTATGTTTAAAAGAGCGTTCCTTTTCGGAGAGTGAGATCATTTCTTGTTTGTCAGGCTGAGTCCTTGTTACAAATCAGTCAGTTACCTTTCAGTTCGTGACTATTTGCACGTTATAAATGTCTCTCCCCGCTCTAACAAATCAATGACACCTTATCTTATAAATGTGAAGAGGTATTCTAGCCTGCATAACAGGTGCTTTATGAGCCAAGCGAGGCGAACGCGGCATTTGCTCAAAGCGCGAAACGAGTGCGAAGCGCGAAACGAGGGATAAAGAAAGATAAAGCTTTATTTTTTTCCTCCCCTCGTCGCGTTTCGCGCCTCGCGCAAAATGCCGCTTTCGCCTAGCCTAGCTCATAAAGCAGGGGCACCCTGTGAAATATCTGTTCGGAGAAGCAAACATTGCCTAGGATTTTCTATAGCTTGAGGAAGGCTAAAAATTTCTAGATGACCGTTCCATTCATGTACACAATTTTCGAAGCTTATGTAATAAATTCCCTCCGATTTTCTGAAGTTCATTTTTCCCATTTCACTCCCCAGGTTAGGTTGTTTTTCGTAGAGAAAGGAAGCCTAAAATTTTCGGAATCGAAAATGCCATGCAGAAAGGAACTGAAAAACTATCACTTTCGGAAAACTTTGAATTGCTGCTAAAATGTTCGGGAAAATAACACTGAAGCCCTCGTAACTTCGAAAAGACTCAAGTTACCCTAGGATGCCCGAACAAATATAAATTTCTTAGCGTCACTTAGAAAACATTTCTAGAGATCTAAAAGTACTCTGGATAGCCTAAAAAGTCTTTTCAAAGTAATTCGGGGGGAAACCGTCGTTGGGTGCCCCTGATAAAGCGCCTGTTATGCAGGCTGGAGGTATTTCTGCAAGTTCTCTGAGTTAACCAAAGATAACTTTGTTTTTCTTCACTAAACAACATTTCTAGAGGTCTCTAGAGAAAGCGTTAAATTACGCGTATTCAGCACTGCGGAGTGGTTCTCTTTTTCTCGCGCTCGCAGCGTGAATTGGTCAAATTTAACTCAAAGATTATTATTAGCCTCAATAGGCTTTTCAACAATTTTGAGGAGGTCTCGAAGGTTTCAAGGATGCGATAAGCACACTCAAGTTTGAAGTTGTGTTGTGAACAAGCTCTAAATGAAACTGAGAATTTCTAGTTACCTGGCTAGGGATCCTGGTTTCGGAGGAAAAATCATAAAAAACAAATCCGAAACAAAACTATAGCAAGCTATAAAGTTGAATTTTATGTTTTTTTATTTTGCTGTAGGGATTGTTGCAAGGTGGTAAATTCGGGAATAACGACCTTATTAAGGAAACATTTGTGTTTGAAATATTTTGGGAAATATTATACCTTCACTCTGAATCAAAAACTGTGATGAATGTCTTTTACAACAAGTCAGCATATGCATGTGTCTGGACCAATACAAATATATAAATCAAATAAAGCAAGAAGGTCTGTTCTGTGAAAAGTGTATGTATTTTTTTACCAACAAAACAAAGACCGAAAACAGAAGCATTTGAGTATTTCGTGACAGTTTGCTAACGTAACCTTGGCATATGTAACCGATTCGTGGGTCAGTAGAAGTCATAAAACCTTGTGGTGGCTTGAAATCTTAACTAAACAAATTCAAAATCGAAGTCAACGGTTTCGAATGCATTTTAATTCTGCTTTTTCCCCCTGAAGAAAACTATTTTACCATTGTGGTAACGGAGTTTCATCAAGCGATGACAGTTTCAGTTCGAAGTTGCGATCTCAATGATTTCGCTGCGGCAATGTGGCTGAACAAACGTTTTTCAGTCGTCATATAAAAAGTTATTTACGGCTCTCACCAACACAGCTGAAAGCTAGAAATAACATTTTCACTGTAAAAACATATTACTAGCAACAGTAAGTAGTCCTTTTGCACTAAACTTTGTTTAGTATGAATTCCTTCAGCGGGCCGTCTAATTTGCATACATTTTATTAAATGAAATTCTCAAATTGCTTACTCCAGTGTCAGGGCTGTATTTAATTCCCAGAGCTAAAACTTTCCCGTAATTTACTTCAATAGCCAAGGCTTTATTCTATATGGGTTTTACTAGGAAGCGGCATATACCAGAGGGCTTTTTCAACAGTTAAAGTTCGCTTTCATTTTCTAACATTTCAAGAGACACAAATATGTCCTTTTTAAACTTGTCGATTGTAAATGTAAAAAACTTATTTCTTCAAATTTTCTTTTAGGGCTTCAAAGATTAAGAACGAAATAATATTCGCCTGAAGTTTCGATGTTAGGGATTGTTTCTTATGCGTTTACCGTTTTCTCGAAGTTGAGGTCGGATTCTGTTGTTTTTAAGCGCGAAAAACCAGCAATAAATCGATTTTTCAAACTTTTTGTTATTTCTCCCGTACAATGAATCGCTTGAACCCAAAACTATTTTTTCTTGAATTAGGTCACTAAAAGGGATGTTTTGGCAAAAGAAAAAAAAAATCGATTTTTTTATGAGTGTCTTGCGATTTTCGATTTTCTCGGAAAATGGCTCTTAATTAATGCTCCCAGATGTTTGATTTTTACCTATTGGTAGCCTGATTCTCAGACGTCTGAGGTCGTTCGCGGCCACTTCACTTCCTCTCTCTCTCTACCGTCTGATATACTCTGTGTGAGGTCATGTTCATGACCGCAGGGTGCCTATTGTACAGCAAGAGCCAATCATAACGCGCATTAGAAGTGGAGGGTGAAAAGGTCAACAAATAAATTCCACACGGGTTTTTCCTTGATCAGAGATATCTTGGCTATGTTTCTAACTTCTACGCCGAAGAAAGCCGTGTTATCGCAGACGAACTCGATTCAGTGCTTGATCTGCGCTGAATTTCTCGAAACAAGCGATAGAAGAGCGGTTTGTGGCCGCTCGCAGTATGATTTGCCAGGAACTCGCTGCAAGATTGTAGGCTGTGAAGTACAAACTTCCAGCGAGCACTTGCAATATGTTTGCAAAAGAAAATGCTACCCAAAGTTGAAAAAGATCGAAAAAATGATGTCGAATCTCAAAAGTCTCGAAGAAGAGTGGGTATATATATAGATGAAAATTTTGCAGTTATATTTATCTACAGATAGTTAATAAAAGTTCGCAAAAAACTTTATCAGTATACTTTTATTATATACCGAGGATTTCGCAGTAATTTAAATCTCATTAACTGCGAAAGATTTTCCCCCACAAATTTCACAGTTATCAAAATGTCATTAACAGCGAAAGATTTCCCACTGAATGTATGTTGGAATCACAAATTTTGCAGTTATTGAAATGTCAGTTACGGCGAAACGTTTCCCCCTAAATATATATTAGAACCACAGATTTTGTAGTAAATGAAATGTCACTAACGGCAAAAGTTTCCGTCTAAAGATGTATTGGAACCACAAAATTTGCAGTTATTGAAATGCCATTAACGGCGAAACGTTTCCCTCTCTCTATATTATTACAGGACAGATTTTGTAGATGCAGCTGCAGCGTTTTAACTTTTTTATGCTGGCATGGGACTTCAGCACTCTGACGTTTCCGGCAGCTAACTCTCTCTCGCGGCTTTAAACTAATCTATTATTGTGATTGGCTACTTCGCCGTTGATGAAATTGAAATAAATGCAAAATATTCTCTCTATTCTATTATTACGATTGTCTACTTCGCCGTTAATGAAACTTCATTAACTGCGAAATATCTTTGCTAATCTATTACTGTGATTGACTACTTCGGCGTTAATGACATTTGAATAACTGCGAATTGTTTTCTCTATTCCATTACGTTGATTGTCTTCTTCGCCGTAAATAAAATTGCAATAACAGCAAAATATTCCCTTTATTCTATGATTGTTATTGGCTACTTCATCGTCAATGAAATTTCAATAACTGCGAAGCCTCTCCTTTCATTCTGTTATGTTGTTTGGCTACTTCCCGGTTAATGACATTTAAATAACTGCGAGATATTCTCTCTATTCTATTTCTGCGATTGGCTACTTCGCCGTTAACGAAATTGCAATAACTGCGAAATATTCCCTTTATTCAATGATTGTTATTGGCTACTTCACCGATAATGAAATTTCATTAACTGCGACGTATTCCCTTCATTCTATTATGTTTATTGGCTACTTCGCTGTCACTGAAATTTCAATAACTGCGACATATTTTCCCTCTGTATTTTGTTATTGAGTTACTACTTCGCCATTAATGACATTTGAATAACTGTGAAAAATTCTTTCTGTATTATATATTGAGAGCCTTTGCTGCGAAATTTTGTCATGCATAGAGTAGAATAACTGCAAATTTTTCATTTGTGAAAGTACCGATACAAGTGGATTTGAAATGTTCCTCCTTAAGTATCATTTTAGTAAACCGTATTTATTGATGTATTTGGCTTTCAAGTGTGAATACATAATGAACTTGTGAAAAATAAAACTATTTACACAGAGTATTTCAACAAATACTTTTCATACAAAGGTAACCTTGAACTATCCCGGGTGTGTAAGGGAATTCAAGGCAACCTTGGGTGAAGATCTTCAGACCCTTGGAAAAGCCTTAGCAAGACGAGGTACTTATAAACAGATTGCAGATGCTGCATTTCGTTGCCCTTCACTGAAAACCTACCTAATAACAAACAAAGTATGCAATGACTTGTGCTCTAAAAAAAAACCCCATCTCTGCTACGTAAGAGTGGACCAGATGAAATGGAGAACTTTTCCTTTAAAAACTCTGTGAAGAATGGACACAGAGAGCACCCCTTTTTTACTCCTTTCTTGTGACATGCGCAACAGTCAAGGAAAAAGGTTGTGATTGGACACCTGCTATGGCAATAGCTGGCTCCGCTCTTTTGAAGAATCGCAATGTGCACATGAATGCTACAGCATCACTTATCTCTGTTATGGTCAGGCAAAGTGCAACACAGGTTAGTTTTGTAACATGATAGAGACCCTTTTTCATATCCCATTCCAGATAATCCGAGGCTGCCACAGACATTCTAAGTAAAAATCTATCTATAAGCCAAAGTAGCTTATCAGGCAGCATCTAAGTTGCCATACAATTGTACCATGCATTTGTTGTGGTTGGCTAAATTCTACTATCAATAAAATGAGCAGAAAATGTTTCTGACACCTCACATGGTTCCTTCATGAGATTCAAATATATCTACTTTGGTTTAAATTTATTATTGGTTTAAAATATTTTCAAACCAATTTGTTTCTGATTTTTTATTGTCTCATTTTGAAATGAGGGAAACAAAAATTAGACTGGTTTCCCAAAATTTTTAGCCAACTAGAAACAAATATAAACCACAACATATAAGTACATGCAAGTTTTCTAAAGTTTTGTGCATTTATCTTCTGCAGAAGTTGGTTCAGCGGTTAAATGCAATGAAGCTCTCCACGTAAAGTATGACTTCTTTAAAAAAACTTGACTCCTATGACTTGAGATTTGATGATAAACTTAAAGAACCGCAATAGCTTCAGGCCAAATTGATTTCCAATCCAGAGGAATTTAAACTTGAACACACTGATGGGACCTTCAAAATTGTGCTTGACAACATTGATCTCAGAATCACAACCCGTGACATAACCTCTGATCGCCAATAACCACGGAGCACTCTCCTTTCTCAATTTTCAGATCTAGAGCCTTATCTTCTTCTATCGAGCCAGCTGATATACCTAATTTCCGTAAGAAATTTGTCTGCTCTTCCATAAGGCTCACAAGAGGGGATATTACAAGTATTACTGGATTCGCTGCAAATCTATCGTGGCCTTGTGATAATTCGGCCTGAACTAAAGGAGCCATCTGGAACACAAGGGACTTTCCGAATCTCGTTGCCAGGTTAAGAAAGACATCAGTACCAGAAGCAAACGTTTTGAGAGCTTCAAACTGTTGAGAGAACAGTTTTTCCACGCCAAAAACTTGGCAAGCCTTTCGCACAGCCGACTCGAAACCTTCCACATCTTCTGCCATTTTGACTGACATTCCATACATTACACACGTCTGGGAATATGAAACATCCGCTCTGATTGGCGGAAATTAATAATAGCTCTGACGTCATGAACACGACCTCGCACAGAGTATATCAGACGGGAGAGGGAGAGAGGGGAAGTGAAGTGGCCGTGAACGACCTCAGACGTCTGAGAATCAGGCTAACCTATTTGCTGATGATACTAGCTTGCTATATTCAAACAAAGATCTTAAGAATCTTGAAACAGTTGTTAATGAGGAACTCATTAAAGTGATTGATTGGTTGGATACAAACAAACTTTCTCTTAACACTACAAAATGTAACTTTGTTATATTCTATCCTTACCAACACAAACAATTAGCACTTTGCCGAACCTTTTGCTAAAATAAAAGGCAAACCTAAAAGTGCAGCTCCTGTTTCTAACCCCAGAAAGAAAGAAAGTGTTTATGGAAAGAACTAT
>NC_090885.1:50741614-50744114 GCF_036669925.1 Montipora capricornis
GTGTTTCAAGATTTTGGACGAGTATTGTATTTAGTCTGAAGAGAGGAAAGAATAACAGTTTCTGTTCAAGACGAATTTTTCGATCACCGATGGAATATACCTGCTTGGTTCGCGCACAGATGAGAAAGAGAAATTTAGGATGTCGGATTATTGTTCAGTTATATTTGAAAATAAAAGGAAAAGATAGGAATAAGGGAATTTAAAGCAATGTGTTACACGTACAGGCAGTAATTAAGACATGCGGGAAAATGTGAGGTCGCTGATGGAACTTCACTTTCTGAAGACATATATTCCAACTTTTGAAATGGGGAAATAATATTTAATGTAAGGAGAAATGTAGACTTGGAAAAATATCTGAGTCCCAGATGGGATTTGAACCCACGACCCTCCGTGATCTAGTGGAATGCTCTAACCACTGAGCTACTTGAGACTCTATGGTCAGCAAGGGTCAATTTGTGGGTCTCGACTGGAACCACATTGCGCGGCTACACAGCAAGTATTGACTAGCATATTTGAAACTCACTAACAGCATCGCGCTGTCACATTAATGCATATCAAGATGCAGCCAACCAACCTCCAAAGTGAGTGTGTGTGTTGTTTCATCTTTAACACACTCACTTTGGAGGTTGGTTGGCTGCATCTTGATATGCATAAATGTGACAGCGCGATGCTGTTAGTGAGTTTCAAATATGCTAGTCAATACTTGGCTGTGTAGCTGCGCGATGTGGTTCCAGTCGAGACCCACAAATTGACCCTTGCTGACCATAGAGTCTCCAGTAGCTCAGTGGTTAGAGCGTCCAACTAGATTACAGAGGGTCATGGGTTCAAATCCCATCTGGGACTCGGATATTTTTCCGAGTCTACATTTCTCCTTATATTGAATATCATTGTTGTTGAAATAATATTTACCTAAGCTAATTAGATTTTCTCAGCACGATAAATAAAGGCATGCCTGTTGCAAAATGGTGTTGTTGATGACAGGGAGACTCAGATGATGAAGGTAAGGTGGCGGGTCTTCAATCTCTTCCATCAAATACCCGAGGAAGAGCAGATGTCAGTCCTCCCGTGTGGAAAATGTTTTAGTCGACTTACTTTCCCACAAGACGAATAATTCAATTACGACTGATCTTATGTAAATATTGCCGAGTTTGTTGACCTTTTTTAATCTTTGCTACTGCTTAAGTGTTACACGATTCACCATGGTGTTTGGAAAATTCTTTGCCTTTTTTAAGAACCCAAAACAAAAGCTACTGCATCTACAAGTGTTTTAAGTGATAGAACAGATCACGCAACATGCACCTTATGGATAATTTTCCTGAAACATAATATAAAATAAACTTGTTCCCAACTAAATCAATAAAAGGGAAGTTGAATTTTAAAGATTTTGAGTATATTTGCTTGCTTGTTGACTTATTACCTGCTGAGGATTCAATCCAGTTCACTCAGATGGCTAACTTTGGGCTTTCTAAACATCAACTAATACTGGAAAAGCTTTGTCGAATTTGTGGAGACCGGTTGAAGAAGGCCAAAGATAAGTATAAGAACAGTTTTCTTTGTGATGATAAGAAAGACATGATTTTTGAAGCCTTCGGTGTGAAAATTCGAGAAGATGACTTGAAACATGCCCCCCTAAGTTCTGTCACAAGTGCTACAAGCTTGCTTCAAGAGAAGGTACACGTTTAGCAATCAACATCTGGCCCCCACACAAGAGAACAACAAAAACCCGGTAGAAGAAAAAAAATCAGGCCTGGAGTAAAACGAAAAGATGACCCTGGACCCAAAGAACAGGCAGAAATGGTTGAAGGAATGTCTGGCACATTGAGCTTTCAACCGAAACCTACTGCACTCTCATTTTCCGAGGAGGTAAATAATCTAAAAAGCTACCGAGGAGCAGAACCTCTTTACCCAGAACAGTTTGTTGAGAACATAAAGCATGAATATGTGTGCCCAATTTGTAAAGAAGTCCTTGATCAACCTGTCCAGACTAAATGCCAAACCCCCACATATTTTGTGCAGGTTGCCTTTCATTTGCCTTTGAAATGTGTGGATCTCTATGCCCAGTTTGCCGAACTGTGATCGAGAATCCAAAGGAGTTTATACAACCAGCTCCTTTTGTTCTACGAACGATACTTTCAGAACTAGATTTACAATGTCCTACATGTACTCATACTGTAAAATTGCACCAGTTACCACAACATGAAGAAAATTGCACTCCAAACCCTATGAGAGCACCCCCAGATAGTGAAACACCAATACCTGGGGTAGTTCCAGGCACACCACCCTCCAGTGTGTTGGAGACTCTGGTACCCACAGCAGCAGTAAGGAGAAAAGCACTAGTGCAAACACCACCACCACAAGAACAGCTTGAAGCACCTGGTGTAGCTACTGTCAGTACTGCTACCGTAAATGAGGAACAACTAACAGTGAGGCAACTGCTACAAAGCCCAAAGGAAGTTTATACCTCCCTTAAAGAGGAAGTGGCGTTGTTTATCATTCGCCA
>NC_090885.1:50751614-50756614 GCF_036669925.1 Montipora capricornis
ATAGTGCTATCCACTCTTTGAACAACAGGGAGCTGATTCTTTTGAGGGAGCAGAAATGTTTATGCAACTTCAATGTCTTAAGTCTAAATCCTCCTTTTTCTTTGTTTAGAGGCAGTCATCAAAATATTCTTACAATGTATCCGAGAAAAATTCCCTGACATGACAATTACTCCCAAACTGCATATGCTGGAAGATCATGTTTGTCCATTTCTTCGAGGATGGCATATGGGCCTTGGATTCTACGGAGAACAGGGGATTGAAGGAATCCACTCCGTGTTCAATACCCAATCTCAGCATTTTGATCATGTAAAGAAGCAAGACGTGAGATTATGACAAATCCTTGTTAACCACCACATTGCCACGAGTCCAGCACTTGCAGGAAAAGCTCCAAAGCCTAAAGAGCGTAATTTAAAGAGAAAAGAAATCGAATAAAGCAATTTTCTCTCCTTACAATGAATGGCGTACATTGAACCTACAGTTATACATATAACCTTGTCGGTAGTCGCTGATTTATGTGATCAAAAAAACAGTATATGCACGTATAAATTTAAGCTTTGTTGAGCAAATAAGAATAATTCAATGTTACACAAGTTGTACGAAGCCGAACGAACGAAAGTATAACTCCAAATTCTACACAATGTTTTCTCTGTTTACACAACATTATAGGAGAAGCTTGCAGATGAGCAAATGCAGCTGGCTGCCTTTGAAAGGTCAGATGCAACACTGACAAAACAGCTGGATGTGGTACTCAAGCAAATGAATGTCGAGAGACAAGCTTATCATGGAAAATCATTTATTGGTAACAAGGTAACTAATTGTAAGACAGATTTCACAATAGAAAAGCAACTATTATCACAAGATTACTTTCATTAAATTGTTGCTGCTGTTGTTTTTCATCTAGGAAAACAACATTACTAGACTATGCAGTGCTGTGGTGGAAAAAACAGAGGAGCTGTGCCCTCCATTGCTTTCTGAGGCCAGAGAAATAAGTGTCAAGTTTGATCAACTATTCACACTTTTTGCTGCTTGCCATTTTCTCTATGACAGTGCAGACTATCTTAATGATGAAAAGATTGATAAGCTGGGTGAGGGAATTAATAACCTCACCCCTGTTGTTCAAAAAGTGGATGGCACTGACCAATGGATAACAAGCACCATCAAAATCAAAAATTAAGTTATCCACTGGATAGTGATTTATCTAGTGGATAGTGCTATCCACTCTTTGAACAACAGGGAGCTGATTCTTTTGAGGGAGCAGAAATGTTTATGCAACTTCAATGTCTTAAGTCTAAATCCTCCTTTTTCTTTGTTTAGAGGCAGTCATCAAAATATTCTTACAATGTATCCGAGAAAAATTCCCTGACATGACAATTACTCCCAAACTGCATATGCTGGAAGATCATGTTTGTCCATTTCTTCGAGGATGGCATATGGGCCTTGGATTCTACGGAGAACAGGGGATTGAAGGAATCCACTCCGTGTTCAATACCCAATCTCAGCATTTTGATCATGTAAAGAAGCAAGACGTGAGATTATGACAAATCCTTGTTAACCACCACATTGCCACGAGTCCAGCACTTGCAGGAAAAGCTCCAAAGCCTAAAGAGCGTAATTTAAAGAGAAAAGAAATCGAATAAAGCAATTTTCTCTCCTTACAATGAATGGCGTACATTGAACCTACAGTTATACATATAACCTTGTCGGTAGTCGCTGATTTATGTGATCAAAAAAACAGTATATGCACGTATAAATTTAAGCTTTGTTGAGCAAATAAGAATAATTCAATGTTACACAAGTTGTACGAAGCCGAACTAACTATTTGTCTGACGTTTAAAGCCTTTCTGTTCGAAATTATCTGTTCAGAGATTCAAAATGGCGTCAAATAACGGGCAAACTTCACATATTAAAAGTGCGTGAAATAAGGTTTAAAACAATTCGGATTAACACACTTACCTCCACGGCCTCCTCAGGAAGGTTTCACATGTTCATTCTTCACTCTTCTTTTAGCATAAAAAATTCGGGCCCTTTGCAATTTACAATCAAACATTTATGGTCTTTGTTCCATGAACTCGAACATAGGGACGCGTTTTAGCAGAAAATGAGCACCTTCTAACCAATTTTTTATCAAATTTTCGACAGCCATCACACCTTCCAAATGCAAAAATCCGCCATGTTCAATTTTATATGCATACATTACATAAACGATGAGATTTCATCGCTTGAAAAAGTAGGAGCTCTCCCGGTTGCTATGGACGCGATAATTATGTGAACATTTCCTTTTGCATTAACTTGAGAATATAATAATTAACCGCGTTCCTTTAAAAGGGCGCATGCGCAAACTAAATTTCCATCACGAGATAGCCGTGAGTTCTTAAGTCTATGGTAGTATAATTACTTTACTTTAGAATACAGTGGTGAATTGTTGAGTTTTAGCAGTAAGAAGGTCGACAGGTCATTATAACAAATGATCTCTTTTAATAATGTAATTTTCTACAAAGTTAGCTTATTTTTGTACAAAGAACTGTTCAGATTATAGCAAAAGAGTGAAAAGGTTCCGTGTTTCTTTGATACCTTTGTGTAGTTAAGAGGCAATGTACTTCATTATTCTTTCTCAGGAGCTCCAAGAGAAATCATGTCACAATGAATAGCGAATCAATTTCATACAATGACTGGAAAAAATGATTCATCTATGTAAAAATCACTAAACGTCGCCTTGATGGCCATCAGAGCAATTTTCCCCCCCATCTGTTTTGAAATATGCAACACCACCCCTCCCCCCTTATTTTTGGCGAATAGTGCGATAGTTCTTATTGTCTCTGAAAGTTTGCATTTTGCGAGAAGAAATCTCATGCAGTTATCCACAGAATGGAAATAGCGGTATTTCTTTAATATTTTCTACACTTCCCCTTATTTCTAATCACCATATCAATTCGTTTCGGCATAGAGCGTATTAAATTGTTCTTAGTCTCAACAGATATAGAGTAAAATGTATTGATAACATGATTCTTAAACTGTTCAAATGTTTCTCGGCGTAGTTGTTCCTGCATTGATTGTCTTTTTAACATCCTATTCACCATGGGAAACACATTTTCAATGACTGCCATATCCGGAGATCTTGGACACAGTTTGATTAAGGTACTGTTTGTGCATTGCATTGCTGCCCGTGCTAAAGCCGAATTTTGAGAGGGATCCCAATCTTGTAAAAACATTTGGCTACATCCTTTGTCAGCAGCTGTGAATAGGCGATCAAAATGGTTATCTATAAACGCAGCGAAATAACGACCATTCATTTTCTCGTATGGTTCACAGCAGATAACTCCTTTATTGTAAGAAATTGCCACCATCAGTCGTAGTACTTTGCCCCCAGTTTCCTCTTTGGGGCCCTTTGCTATGCATCCCGGCGCCCAACCCTCTGATTTCTTTCTCCAGACATGAGCTTCTGGTGCACGAGCCTGATCTAGTGGATTTCTTTCGTACGAAAATCCTGTTCCATCCAGATAAAAGGAAATTGCTTCTGTCCAAATCTCTTGCCCGTAGTTGGCTTTCATGTACTTTGCAAACTTAACTCTTTTGCCGTGGTCTTCCGCTGTCATGAGCCCCTTTCTGCGAGTCTGCAAATAGAAGTCATTTTGTGAATTGAGAAAACGAGAAACTGTTCTTACAGATACATCCCTTTGTTGAATTCCGGCTTCCTCCATCAGTGCTTTACAGGTAAAGTTTCCCTCTCTTTTCCTCAAAACTGTAATGCATCATATCAGTTGTCTTTTGTCACGGTCACTTAACCTGTTCTTGCAACCTCTTTTACACGTCTCCTCAGAAGTGCGCCTCTCATAAGTTTTCTCATGTGCAATTCTATAAACACTCCCCGCAGATATTTTGGATATGCTGGCAACTGTTTGCACAGATGAGCCTTTAACCCGACATAGATAATATGCACGTGCACGAGGCAGGCTATAGATTATACATTTAAACATCATCTCAATGTGCTAATAGGCAGACCCGTTCCACTAAACTGTTTTACCACAAAAGTACCTTAAAATCGCTATACTCAAAAGTCTGCGAAGCTTCTTTGTATAACTCCTACTTCATATCTAGAAAAAGTCAGATGAAGAACACTCCTCATGTAAACGCTGCAGGCAACAATAATTACTCTTCCTACATTTATGTTACCCGTTCACACCCTTCAGACGCAAAGACAAATAGTTGAAACAGACACCATTTCTCTCGAATTTTCTGGAAAAGTCCTGAGATTTCTACTTCACACTGTTTTCCCCACTGAAATGTGCCTTCTCCCTCCCCAATGTTGAGCCACGCGTGTTTTGAAGCACTGAGACCATTGTGATACCCACATCAACATTGGGGAAGGGGAAACAGACACAAGTGTCTCAAGATTTTTGACAAGTATTGCACGTACTTCTTGACTATTGAATTCGAATATTAGTGGATGATTGGTGAAGCCTGTGTTTAGGGCTATAAGATATTTAACTTTAAATAAAGTCAATTCACGAAAATGTACTCTTTATAATTTGTAGGAGATAAAGCGTTAATAGTGGTGTGAAACCAATGTAGTTGAATAGATCTAATAGGCAAAAAAGTGCAACTCCTGGTGGTCGTACCAAAGGAGCCAAGAAAATTTTTATGGCTTTCACCCACTAGCATCGGCTGAGACCAAATTCAAATTCATGTGGTCAAACAAGTTGTAAAAGAGCAAAGGCCCTTTTGCCACCCAATGCGCTGCTCCTTGCGCCTTGTTTTCTCTCTTCGCTCCGGCGCTTAATGTGAACCCTCATCCAATACCACCACTAGTTAGCCTCGATGTTTGCCAGTACTTTCCACCTTTATAAATTCTTCTTTCAATGCCACTAAGAGCGTAACCAAATTCGTTTACTTCATAATTATGAATACACATCTCTTATCATCACCGTAAAAAGTCGTTCTCAACGAGAATACATTTGTAAAGAAATTCAGAAACACGTTATATTTGATCTCCTTGAACGAGG
>NC_090885.1:50761614-50764114 GCF_036669925.1 Montipora capricornis
CAGATAATATTGAATTTCAGAGAGCTCATCGAATTGGCAAGAAGAAGATGGGTGAAGCCAGGCCAGTTATTGTTCGTTTCTTAAAGTTTCCAGAACGTGAGCTGGTTTTTAGAAAAGCGTGTGAGCTGGAGAGCGATACCGAGGTAAAGGTCTATTCAGATCTCCCCAAGGAAATTAGTGAAAGAAGAAAAAGGCAATGGCCAAGGCTAAAGAAAGCAAGGGAAGAAGGAAAGACAGCATTTTTTAGCAAACCCGAGCCTGACAAATTGTTTATTGACGAACAGTTTGTTCCTCTGTAGATTGACTTTTTTTTTGGTTTTTTTTTTTTAGGAACGGTTTCTCTACAGATCGAACTTTTTATTTTTAGCTGGTCTTGTAGTTGTTTTTTTGTAAAGGGAGGATTGCATAAGATCATTTGAATCCAAATAATTGTTCCATTCTCCGAGGCAGCTCTAAGGTGCTAATTA
The DNA here is from genome assembly GCF_036669925.1 of Montipora capricornis. Taxonomy (NCBI): domain Eukaryota; kingdom Metazoa; phylum Cnidaria; class Anthozoa; order Scleractinia; family Acroporidae; genus Montipora; species Montipora capricornis. Next base: position 50,762,082 of record NC_090885.1, read on the forward strand.
CTCAGCTGCCATTTATTTTCTTTGTATAAGACATTGTTGTGTAATGTCCCTTATTTGTTGCTTCTTTTGTTTACCACGTTGTTGTGAAGAAACCTCTTGTCACCTCTGTAGTTACCACATATTAATTTATGTGCAGTTGCAATGCGAGATACTTGTATGCATAACTAGTTTCAATGTACCCATTCGAGAAGGAGTACATAAATTTTAAATTACTTTCTCTTAATGTCCGAGGGATTCGTTCCCTGAAAAAGAGGAAAGCTCTTTTCACTTGGCTTAATGAGCGAAAGTACGATATCATTTTCCTTCAAGAAACCTACAGCACCATAGATGTTGAAGATATCTGGAAAACGCAATGGCAAGGTAAGCTCCATTTTGCTCATGGTTCTAATCACAGTTGTGGGGTGATGATTTTGGTGAGAATTGACCTTGATTTTAGCCTAAAATTCGTTAATTTGGATACTGAGGGCCGCTCAATTATAATGGAAGCTGAGGTACAAGGTTCGTTATTTTTGTTTGTTAATATTTATCCTCCCAACAAGGTTCAAGACCAATGCCGCTTTTTTGAAAATTTAAATAAAAACATTGAAGATTTCATTGCTAACAAAGAGCATAGGATAATTGTAGGGGGAGACTTCAACGTCACACTGGACTCTGATCTTGATTGCTCCCGCGGAAAACCTTTTAAAAAGAATCTGTCAAACAAATTCAAGACTTGTGTGTCGATTTTGATTTAGTAGACATTTGGCGAATTCGAAATCTGGAATGTAAACGTTTTACGTAGAGGCAAAAAAATCCTTTCATTCAGCGAAGACTTGACTATTGGCTAATCAACGATTCTTCTCAAGATGATATTAAGAAATCTGATATTATTCCGTCGATCAACTCTGATCACTCGGCAATTTCTCTTCATCTTAATAGCTTAGACAAACCGGATTATGGTCCCTCTTTTTGGAAATTTAATGCTAGTCTTACTGATGATAACGATTTTGTCACATTGATAAATGAAAGTGTGCCTATATGGTTAAACGAATTCGTTGAAGTCACAGATAAAATACTGTTTTGGGTTTAATCAAGTACAGGATTAGACAAGTTTCAATTAAGTATAGTAAAGAGAAGGCGCTCAAAAGAAGAAAAAAGATTTCTGATCTTGAGACCTCTCTAAGGATTTGCGAAGAAAAGTGCAATGAGTCTCCAACCTATGAAAATCAGGAGGAGCTCGAAATGTTGAAAATGGAATATGATTCTATTTATGAACAGATAGCAAAAGGAGCCATTATTCGATCAAAAGCCACTTGGTACGAGAAAGGTCAAAAAAAGCAATAAGTATTTTCTAAACCTGGAAACGTACAAAAAAGCTAAAAGCTCTGTTCGCAGAGTCTTTAACAATGAAGGTTGTAGTAACCAAAGGGTTCTTTATGTTAGAAAGATATGAGTGAAGACGCAGATGTAATGATCAACTTGCTGTATTATAAGCCATGTGTTCTCTGCTTTACAATTGTCATGTGATCTCTCGTTCGATTGCATAATCATGTACTATCATATTAGTACATTCCTCCCTTTTCAGTTACATTTCCGTAAGAATATAAATGCAAATACAATCAACTTAAATCACATGTCAACAAATAGAACTATGATTCAGGATGATTACTTAATGTAACAGCAACAAATTCAATGTTCATGTTCATATTCAATGTTACGTCATTGCTCAAGTTATTCTAAACCTAGCACTCTTCGAAATCTCTTAGGTGTCCTTCAAACACTGATCTATGTGTTCTGTTTGATCGCCTAAGCTGTGGCTCTGGTGCGGCCTGGCTGTTGTTCTCATGATTGCCAGCTGCATCATTCCTCTGTGTTGCTATTTCTGGTTGCTGGGAACTGTATGCAGCTGGTATCTGGGTCGGTTTCAGCATTCTGGCTTCTTCGTCGTTTGTGCTCCTTGTGTCTGTTTTCAGCAGTTTGAATCTCGATGCATCTCGACAGATTGTTTTTCCCTCGCTTAGTCTCCTAGCATAGATATTGTAGTGGATCCTTTC
>NC_090885.1:50771614-50794114 GCF_036669925.1 Montipora capricornis
CATCCAAGAAGGATGATGGAACCATCACTTTTTGGGCAGTAAATATGGTAGAGGACATTAGTGGGTAATGTATTCATGATTGCATATTTTTTAGGAATCAATGTACACACGGTAAAATCTCATTGTTCTTGATAAAGACTACCAACAATTCAAATGCAACAAGGCACCAAAAGCTATTTACTATTTCAACAAGAAATTAGTCGTCCAGGTTTAGAAATCTGCAAATGAATTTACAAATCAAAAATAGATAATTGGCACTCTCTCTTAAATGTCTTCATAATGCCCTGCGTGCGCAATCATATGACACAAGACTCATTTGGATGCGGCGTGTTCGTCCAGAGACCGCTAACAGAGTTTAATGAGCGTTATGATAATTTACAAAGTAAATGAAATAACTGAATTGAAGGGAGTGAACGAGTATCCATAGGATGAAAAAACCCCGACATACTCGCAACGCAACTCTAGGGGAAAAATCCCAGCCCTATGTACCACGTCCCTTAAAACCTGCTGGGCTCGGTTATCAAATGCCTAATGTTCGGGTAACTGACAATAAAGAGTCCAGATTGTTCTTGACATAGCAGTCTTTTGCATTTTCACTAGCCCAATGACCGTGGCGCTTGAATAAACGATATCCCTGCATTGGCTGCAGCAGAAGCACCACCACTTCGCAAACTATGAAAACTGATCTTGGATACATCTGTTATGTCCTTAAAAGGTTCCTTGACAATTTCTCTAGCTCTGGAGTAGGATAACCCGTGCTGTTGAACCTTCGTGGAACTTCTCGGAGGAGCCAGTGCACGACGCAAGGGAAGGTCTTCATCCAGCTTGATTTCGGCTGCGGTTAAGTGTCGCTCAAGAGCAGCAACAGGACAGGCATCTTTGTCTGTTCTAGCAATATTTATCCAGGCTTCTTCTCTTAGCTGATCTGTCTTTGAAGATTCTAGAAACAGAGCACAATGAGAAGAGTACAGACTAATGTCACAGGCACGCACGCTGCATATCTCACTGAAGTGCAGAAAACCAGCAAAACCAATCAAACATAATGCAAGAGTTCTACAACTAGCAACAGAACACTTCTCTTTAAGACTTTCTGCGAACTGCTGGAGCATCTCAGGTGTAATAGGTTCTTTCCTGTTCTTCGGCTCAGCTAAAACACGTTTGGATGCACCCATCATGAACTGGACAAAACAATGAGAGGACACTTTCTGAAAACCAGCTAACCCATGGACCCAATCCATAATGTAAACAGCGTTGTTGATAGGAGAAGCAGAAGAGGCACTTTGCAAAATTCCTTGTAAGTACATGGCAACATGGAAAGGATTAGCAGGCAAATAGTTGAGACCATTAGATTTAGCCCAGCATTTCCAGCTGTTAAAGGTACGTCCTAATCGTACCGCCAGCTTTGGAAGCGAAGACTGTCTGTTTAACATCCTAAGCTATACTTAGAAGATGAGGGGGGATGGAATCTTGAAAATCTTGCCACATAGGGGTCTGAAAAATATCTAAAGATAAAACAAACGTAAAACAATGATCGAATCAGAAATAAATCAACAAGAAAAAACGCAATTAAAGAAAGTCAAATCATTAAAATCAAGAAATCAAATTTATCTTGATAAACAAACCAATAACTCAAAGAAACGGACACAGAAGGTCCCTTAAGGGATACGGGCACAGATGATCCCTTCATGTACGGGTACAGATGGTCCCTTAACATACGGGCACAGATGGTCCCTTAACATACGGGCACAGATGGTCCCCTCATGTACCGGGAACAGAAGTTCCATTAACAAACAAGCAAAGATGGTCCTTAAGCAAACAAAGGGCCCCTGACAAATAAAAATAAAAATACACCAATCTGCTAGAGAAGCCAAGAACTCTATGTCTGAGAACAATGGAAAACGCACCTCGTCAAGATCACCTGAAAAGAGAGAAAAAACACAAAAACGAAAGAATAAAGTTGTGTTAGCGGTTGCGAAACGCCAAGATGAATAGATAACGTTGAGACCCCTTATTATACCACCAACAATTCCCATGATAGACATACCATCGGGAGAATATTTTCCCGCTAATTTTCAAAACGCAGAAAAGATCATCTCTCTCTTAAATGTCTTCATAATGCCCCGCGTGCGCAATCATATGACACAAGACCCATTAGGATATGGCGTGTTCGACCAGAGACCGCACGCTGCCCCCCAGATGCAAAGAAAGCATGCAAAAAAAAAAAGAGAAGCAATTAAATTTAATGAAAAAACGAATGAAGATGTAAAGTAATAAACAAGACTAAAGGACTTAACCTAAAGCTTAAGTCTTAAAGCTACAACTCGAAAGGAAAGGTCTTCATTACCAAAAATACTGTTACAAAAACCTGGGGTGAAGCACTCTTTAGAAGTTGGAATATCCATAAAACTAACAACAAAGTCTTTGAAATTAACACCATCAACTGTAAGCATTGGCCAAAAAGGGGCTGACAGCCAAAGCGGCACAATGTACCAAAAGCACGACAGTTTTTCATATGAAGAATTACTCTTGGAATAAGCGAAAAAGGCGGACAGACATAATTATTCTCTCCTTGCCAATTCAAAACAAAGCAATCAATATCCTCTGAATCAGGATTTCAAAATCTAGAGTTGAAGCGTGGAAGCTTATTATTCAAAAAATTGGCAAAATGATCCACAGTATGGGGACCCCAAACATTGTCAATAAATCTGAAAGAATCTAAAGGTAAACCCGAGGATCAAATAAGCGACTTAAATAATCTGCTTGACCATTTCGATTGCGAGGAATCCATTCCATTTCAATAGAAATCCCATTGTTAACACAAATATGATAAATATCTAGAGCCTCACTCTGCAAAAGGGTTTTCCCACTCCCACACGTTAAAATGCGCGGCACATTCTGATTATCAGTAAACCACTTGATTGATGAGCCTGATAATTTAGAAACAAGAGAAAGAAGGAAATATTTAACTGCCAAAATTTAGCGTAAAGTAGAACTTCCTGACATTTGGTCTACAGTCCAAGATCCAGACACTCTCTCTTTTCCACATTGGACCAGATAACCTCCAAAACCTGAATCACTAGCATCGGAATAAACGATACCAACTGTACTGGATTTTGGAGACATAAATTTACCATTAAGAAATCTTTCAAAATATGACTTTAAAAGAAAAATTAAAAGAGTACTTTTCGATATCCTGACCTCGGGAGACTCTTACCTTGATGTACGAAACATTATTCAAAAGGTAAAGTCTTCTTAAGATTTTATTGTATTTTCTTTTCTTTTTTAGAATGATAAGTATAGCCTTAATCGTATTATTCCAGATTTAGATCTATTAAGAATTTTTGTAAAATAAGATATCTCATGGCACTTTCTCTTAATGTGGTACTAATTAGCTCACAAACGTAATTTTATAATATATATTCTTGTACATTTATCTTCTTGATTTTCCTGTAAACTTGTCTACCTACTCTTTTTAGTCACGACATGACCCACGTAGATTAGCATCTGCTACCTGTGGGCATGTCCAATTTGTTAAAAATACCTATAAAATAAAGAACTGAACTGAACTGAACTGATTCAGAGAATTAACATTGGAAGACCAAAACAACAATTCTTCTCTAACCCCAGGGGAGATAGGAACGACCTGGTCCCAAAAAGATCTATTTCCAATTGCACAATAACAATGTCTTGTCATTAAACGAACAATGTTCCCAACTGCGGTTCCCATGGAGATAATTTGACCAACAATTGAATTGGCTGAAGCTGTATTGGCAAGGGATGACTTCAATTTATCCATTCTACGCTCGGAAACGTAGATCATTCCAGACTCGAAGTTCAAAATGTGTCCAAGGAAACAGACCTCGAGAAGAGGATTCCAATTAGATTTCTCCTCACTAATGGTGAAACCAGAGGCAATGACATCACCGCGAACAGATCGACTTGGCGCATACACTTGTTCAAGGGAATAGGCCCCCCCAATAGCATCATCCAGACAGAGACAAAACTGAGTAACCCTTGCCTCTCCAATGTTTGAGTAACTGCCTCATGACTTTAGAAAAATATAAGGCGCTGGAGATAGGCCAAAGGGCAACACTTTGAAGGCAAAATAACGAGATTTCCCCGATTCAAAGGACCATTTGAAAGACAAATATTTCACATGCTCTTTGCAAATATCTATATGATGATAGGCTGATTTTAAATCAAACGTAAAAGCATACGTTCCTTTGTCAAAAATTTGAAGAATGGTTCTTAGGTCTTCGTACTTGAAAGACTTTCTGACAACCATGGTATTTAAGTGCGAAAGATCCAAAATTAGATGCAACTTTCCGGAAGACTGAACGGCTACATGCAAAGGATTGCAAAACTCGGGGGGATTAGAAAGTTCTTTGATACACCCAAGGTCAAGGAGCTCCAAAATTGATTGGTTTACGAAATCACTATGTTTGTTTGTAGAGCCTCTGTTTTTGAAGGTAAAGCTAGTAGGGGCATTCTCAAAAAGAATTTTGTAGCCATTATCGATCACATCCAAAATAAAATCGAACAATTAATGCTGTGCCAAAAATCAATGCATGAGCACAGTTTGCCTTGAACAAAACTTGAATGTGAAAATTCCTCAAATTCAAAAGGATACTGCTCATTTTCCAGAAGTTCCTGTGTTAGAAGAACTTGTGCTTCTGGGGCAGCTATAGGCCCAATGTCCACGTTTACCACATCTAAAACAGAGGTCTTGAGATCTTGAGGAGTAGCGTCCTGGGGAGGGACGAAAATAAGGCAGAGACGGGAACGGAGAAGCAGAAGGCCAATTAGAACCAAGATTACGTCCGGAGGAAGATTGATCATTAGTCTTGGAAAGTTTCTTCTTCTTGTCCTGACTTGCTTTGGCTTTATCGGAGGCTCTTTTTTCAGCTTTCTTAATCTTTCTAGCGTTGCACCCATCATCAGCCAGCTCATCGTCTAAATATTCATTGATCGTCGCCCAACCGAATTCAGACTTATCAGCAAGCTTAATAAGTTTTTGTCTCTTATTTAAAAGGTCCGTACCTTCTTTTAAGGCTTCTTTTGCTCTTGCAGAATCCCCAGAATCTATTGCACGGATGGCTTTAGCGTTGGCTTTCAACACTTTGGAGTTGATTTTGAATTGCTGCTCATTACCCTTCTTTTTAAACTGATATGATCCTTCCTCCGCTTCGAACTTACAAGCCAAGTCTTCTTGCTGTTTAAGAATTGTCTCTTGAAGCCCACTAATTCTTTCGTTAACAGAAGAGAGGATAGCTTCTTTTTGAGAGTAGAGCAAAGTTTTCAAATCTTCGGACATCGCACAGTAAAATAGAGGAAAAATTAACAATATTGAGCAAGTGACTCTCAAGTTGTGTTAGCGGTTGCGAAACGCCAAGATGAATAGATAACCTTGACATCCCTTATTATACCACCAACAATTCCCATGATAGACGTACCATCGAGAGAATATTTTCCCGCTAATTTTCAAAACGCAGAAAAATTCATTTTGCGTTCGCCTAAACTTCGAAAATGTTAATTATTCATCGTAAATCAATCATGCCGATGCACAGACCTCAAACACCTCAATCAGGCTTTGGTTCTATTACATTATTACAAAAATTCACCCACCCCATTTGAAAATTCTGGATCCGCGCCTGTACTCCTATAATAATATGCACATATACTCGAAGTAAGTCCCCTCGGTGAGTCTTTGTAACTCTTTGGGCAAACTTTGTTTAAATGTTGTTTAAATAAATTAAATAAATTGATTATGAGCGACCCATTCACAGATCTTTGAAAGAACAGGTAAAAGGGAAATAGGCCGATTATTTTTTGCTTGTTCATGATCACCATCTTTGGGAATAGGCACAACTTCCGCTTTTTTCCAAGAAGAACAAAAAGTTGAGGAGTCAAGAGAGGAATTAACTATAAATGTAATTGCAGGAAGAATAGGTGCAATACAGTCTTTATTAACACGGATTGGAATGTTATCAATTCCTGAGGCTTTGATGGATGGCATTGACGCTATTATGCCTTTATTTCCTTACTGTCGGTACAACTAAAGGAAAACTGCTCACATATGGGATGTTGTCTAGGAGTGAAACAATGCGCGTGAAGATCATGACAATGCTCGTTAGCCAAGGATTTAATCTTGTTTACAGTGTTTTCAGGGAAATTAACCTGTCCACGAATATTTTACAAGTTTTTTTTCAATGGGATATCAAAAGGCCAAGTGGATGTTATGCATAATCAGGCAAGTTCCCAAATCGTCAAGTATCACCACAGAAGACAAGAACATCATTCTAGAACCTTACTCTACACAAAAAGTAGGTTCTGGAGGTAATTTTGAGAGTGGAAATCAAGTTCACGACAGATGGGAATAACAAACTCACGAGGCCGCATGGTATATTTAATTACGTTAACACAACAGACAGACCCTAACCTCATTTTGACACGAAAATGCTCTACTATTGCCCAAAAAACTATCCAGTTAAGCTCGCACATTACACAACATGATGAATATGTTTTGAAACAAACAAAATATTTGCTATTAGAAGCAAAACCCCTTCCTATTTCATTATGTGCGTGAAGACAGGAAACTCAATCGTGTCAAATTACCATACAAAATTGCAACAAAATAAATTTCAGGATCAAACCCTTTCCATGAATAATGAAGCACAAAATAGACGACAAGCTTTCTTTCAAATAATTCTGGGCTGTCACATTTCCAATTATTTTTTTACCTGAAGACTGTGCAGCGGAGTTGAGTACAAATAAATACAAATAGCCAGAAAACCATAAGTTATCAGAGAATTTTCCATTTGGTTTCAGTGTTCTACATAACAGCACACTGGGTAAAATATTAGACATACATCTCACTTTGATTTCGGCTTGACAGGCGATAGATTGTTGTCAAAGTCCATTACTCGTCGCTTTTAAAGTTCCAGTTATTTATTTTTCACCACCTGTCTTGTTTATCCAATTGACGTTCCATTCTTGAGTTCCATAAGGGTATATTTTGTTTAAAGATGCACTAAAACGCCATGCGTGTTACAATGACTTTGGACGCCATTGCAGGTTAATTAAATGTTCTCCTGTGTGCACCAGAGAAATATACGCATTACCCCAGCCCCCTCAAACCTAACAAAATACGCCCAGAAGACTCTATGCACAAAGACACCACTTAGCAGGGGAGTGACAGGCATCCGACTGGCAACCCAGTAACACTTGTCCTTATTTATCTTATGTAGAAAATACAGGCAAAAATAACCACATGTCGCAATATTTATGTTTCGTATTTCATTATTCTGGTGTAATAGTGTCAAATTATCTTATTTTTTCCTTATTAGTTAACTCTTGAAATGGTGGCATACCAATGGATAAGAACCCGTGAAAAACCGGTGAAAAATCATCTGACACAGAAACACCCTGTGAAAAAACCTGTGAATTTTGCAAGGGCTAAATTTTGTAGAAAAATCACAAAATTTAGAACCTGTGAATTTTAAGACCTGTGAAAAAACATGAAAAAACATGTGATCAAAATAGGAAGAAATTTCACTTTTAAAACCTGTGAATATTAACCTGTGAAGAAATTTTGCTGAAAGTATGCTCAAAAAACCTGTGAAAAAACCTGTGAATAAACTGTCATGAAATCTCACAAGTTAAACCTGTGAAAATTTAATTATAGTACACGTAACAATTAAACCAAGAAGAAGAAACTCAGTGTTTTGAAAAAGTAAAATCAAAGTGATAAGAACGATTACCATACCCAAATTTGTAATTAGCCAATCAGAAGCCAATACTACTGTCCTGATGTCCTACAAAATAGTCACTGACCTGATATCCCACGATATCATGGTCACTACGCTAATTCTGGCCTGAATTTGGGTATGGCAAATACCTAATTGTACCTTTTTGGTACACTTCGGCAGCATATCAGGCTTGTTTGGTCTCGCCATGGGTAAAAGTAGAAACCATTGGTTAGAAAGTTGACAGCTTCACAGTTAAAAATTGAACTTGGAAGCTTGCATAAATCAAACTTGCATAAATCAATATTTCATCCATCTGTACTTTTATTAAGGACAAAAATGAGCCAATCAATGTGCAAGAAATTATACAGTTATTGTAAAATTAATTATTCATGCTAAAACATACTTTGAATGTTATTTTTGCTAACGGCTTTGAAGCTATTTTATCAAAGGTAGTTTCAATGAAATCAATAATACTTTACTTGTTTTCTGAAGTCCTGAAAGCTGCATTTAATCTGCAATCTTTATTCAACACAGTTAAAAATGAACTGATCGTAATGCCTTTGCGCCAGCAAAGGAAAAGAAAAAAATCAACCACGCATTCCTCTCCAGCAAGAAGCCAAAATGCTACAAAGGGGTGATGCTCAAATATTGTCCCCATGATTTTCCTCTTTCATACTACTTAGATGTTGTTTGGGGTTTCTTCTGTAGTTTCCTGTGTTATGATTTGAAGTGCGCTCACCTCTGGATCCAGCAGTCTGGGTTCAAGGCCCTGGCCCACGACATTGTGTTGTGTTCTTGAGCAAGACAGTTTACGCTCACAGTGCCTGTCTTCACCCACATATATAAATGTGTGTTAGCGAATTTAATGCTGGGAGTAATTTTTGGCAAACTTGTGATGGACTAGCATGCCATCGATGGGGGAGTAGAAATACTCCTAGTCACCTTATCCTACTAAAACTACAGATAAGCGCTGGCCTGATAGACACTTGGCTTGTATGCAGACACTGACAGTTACAAATACATGCACCTGATGGACACTAAAAGTATATATCATAAACATTGGTGTTTTAAATGTTGTAACTCAATCCAGTTATCTATCTTAGCAGAATGGCCTTACTACACTGTTCTCCAGCAGTTTGAGGAAATAAGATCCAGCTGGAACATAACTCACAAGAGCTCTAGTAAGACAGGTGCAACTGTGTGAATGCTTTATATCATCTTCTTCAGTTGCTCTGAAAAGAACTATTTAAAGTCCACAATTTTTATGACAGACAGGCTAGTCGTGACATGCAGTTGAAGTCAGTGCTATTAACTTTGTTTGAATGGTTCTGAAAAGAGAAAAAAAAATGGTAGCAGTACACATTAACTGAGATCCAGGAACCACAGTTTGTCAGTATCAGGTGCTGTGACAAGTGGTTTGGAGAGCTTGCTGACTTCAACAACACTTCTTCCAGCAACAGTTGTGGTTGGAACATACCACAGCCTGCTCCTTGGATCTTGCTGAGGTCTGCCATAAAGGTTGACAACAGCAAAGTCATGGCATTGACCAGCAAAGGAATGCTGGAAGAAGTGTTGTACTCTTCCAAAGGAGGGTGTGGTGGCTCCTGCTACTTCCAAAGAAACAAAAGATGACTTTGTGTATGTTCCTTTCGTCTTCTCAGCCTCCAGCCCTTCTGCTCTCGATACCCAGGAAGCTCCCTTGCTTGCAATATGAATAAGGTGATACTTGTTCACACAAGCATCACCCCCTTGCAACATTTGGGCTTCTTCAAGGGAGGGGTGGTGGGATTCTGGTTGCCAGGAACACATGGGTGGAAAAGCAGACAACTTCCTGGCAATTCTGGCACGGTGTTTTTCGGCCGCATACATTGCTTCCAACGCGAGCAAACTTGGGGTACTTAGATCGGTACAATGCCATTAATTCTGCCAGTTCACCAAGGGTCAAAGAGTGGGTTTGCCCTTTGTCTCTTCTGACCATGCACACATCAGTGGTTCCAATGATGTCTTCTCCAGATGCAATCTCAGCATTATCATCGGTCATGTCATCTGAACATGACAGGTTTCAAGAGAGACATGTAAGTGCATTGTGGTAAATTTTCCATTGTGAAAAAATAATCTATTTAACTGATTATCCTGTTTGCATTTTGTGATTATCTGCAGATTGCATCCTGTGTCATGTTCTCAGCTACATCAGTGATGCTATATTTCAGAGCCATATTTTCATTGACATGGTGAGTAAAATTATTTCAATAGGATTAACTTAATCACATGTTTGAGATCAATACAACCTAATAATTATTGTGAGGTGAGTGGGTTCATTGTGAAGCCCACAATAGAGAGCATAAGTATGACCACACACATAAAAATACTTACCTGTCTGTGATGCATATAATTTTTGCTTTAGCAAGCAGAATTATAATTTTTAAGGTTAAAATAATAATTATCCAACAATCATGTGCATTTTTCAAGAGCCAACGTGTGTAAACAGAGTTATAATAACGGTAGCACAGTCCAGTACTGTTGATTTGGAGCTTGGCAGACTCGAACTGCCTCACACCAGCAACAAATTGAAGGTGCTGGTATAACCTCACATGTAACCTCTTCTCTCTTTTTAACCAGTCCCAGATGTGCAAAGAATTAGGACTACGCATTGCAGGTTGTCAGTTATCAGGTTGAATATAAGTATAAGCATTGAAAATTTAGTAAGAATGTTAACAATATTAGAAATTAAAAAATTATTTTAAGAGGTTAGATGTTTCTTGCTAAATTTAACAAGTCGAAAGTGGTTCAGTGTTGTCTGTACTCTTATCGACAATGATATTCGTCATCACAGTTGTCAAAATGTTGTGGATCCACTCGGCTGCGTGAGTCCATAACTGTGTAGAGACAATGCTGAACCACTTTCTATTTGTTTTTTACCACAATGTTCAACGCCAAAGAAAGTTTTTATACCAGAGTGTGACCAAAATCATGACACGAAGAAAGAGCAAGCGTTGTCTATAACTTTCTCACGATATGATTGGTTTATTTCCCAAAATGGGCGTTACTCATTGGCTATTACATTGCGTGAAAATTTGACGCGAGCACGAGGCGAACAGCATTGTGTAGACTCTTATCGACAACTGCAAATTAGCCAAGCAATTGTGGTAAAATGGTAAATGCTTCTTCTTGTAGATTCCTTTTTTAGGTTTTGTTCAATATTCTGCTGAGGGAAAAAGTTCATTGATTGTGATTAAGAATAATTACATGTATTGAAACCTAATATCACCTGCAAAGGCCTCAATTTCAATTACACGGTATGTTTCCATGACATTTGCTTCAGGGTATCTCCTACTAGTGACCCTCCTAGCTATCCACGAATTAAACCTTTACCAGTGAGGAGACAAGAACACATCGTAAGAAAGTGGCTAGTTTGTATTTTTTTTCAGCAAAGTGAAAAAATAAATTATGCTTTGATGCCATGAACATCAGTCATACAAATGATTTATAAACACATTTGAAAATTGTTCTGCATTGGTCAAGATAACATTTCCTGTTACTCTCTGTTACCATTCAGTAATTTGTATATATGTATTTCTATGTAGTATGTATATAGTTAAATTTTGAAGGCTATACTCCAGACTCAAAGCGAAAGTGAGGTTTGAATGAAGAGAATTGCAATTATTATAAAAAGATTATTGTTTATTAGGCTATATGTAGTAAGACACTTAAGTCCGTTTCAGAGTACAAAGTCATTAAGTAAAGTCCCAAAATATCTAAGTATCTAAACACTAAGTAAACGCTATTTGCAAGTCAACGTACTCAGGCTAACGAGTGCTACATAGGCTTACCAGTGTACCCTTTAGTTAATCCCAGTGCTATTTAGGCCAATTTTGCAGAGTTTTCTTAATTTTGGGATGACAAGGGATCCATCAATTGAAGTTGGTATAAATAAACCATTTACGATAGAAACGTTAACTGCATGTTGTCTAACCTAAAATGGCTGCTACTTGTACTAACCACCGTAATATATATTAGGGCAAACAAATAGTTACTTAGCTTAGCTGGAAGGCTCTGATAATTGCTCGCTCCCATTTCGTGCAAGCTGCCTTAGATGAGTTCACCCACCTTTCATATGGAAACATCCACATTCCTTAAACAGGACCAGTGACCCGTTTGCCTTCAACGTGGTGAAGAAGATGAAGAGATATATCCTAGGGAGAAAAGGATGGAAAATAATTTCTATTAACCTTCGTGTTAAATTGAGAAATGTTAATTACTTAATTGAAAGGTACTTTTGGAGGAAATTAAAAGATCACAAGATAAATTTATGGTAAAGGTTCTTTCATATCCCACTAAATATGGCTAACAAAATTGTGGGTCAAATTTATTCAAACTTATGTCCCTGGAAACTTTATTCAGTTCCTTGACAACATGTAGGCAATAAGACCCAAAGATGTAAGAGTCTACAGAAGACTAAAGCAGCACAATTATTGAGGGATGCCGGCATATTTTATTGAAAGCTGGTCAACAATATTTGGTTTCATAATATAGATAGGACCCTGCACACACTCTGATTAGTCGAAAACCCACGTTTTATTTGAGTATAAAACATAGGAAAAGTGTGTTTTACTATTTTTTCCCACATTACCTCTATATCATCTTGAGTAATCTAGAGAACACTCAAGAACTGTAGGAAACACTCACCTGTAATTCATGTTTTCTACATTTCCCTCGTGTTCTCAAATGTCTGTCATGTTGTATCACAGCGTAATGCATGGCTTAGGATTCTTTATTTGTTAAATACATAAATTATACCACTGATCCTTAAATAAAAATGGTACCTGTATGACGCAAGGGAAATCTCTCTCCATAAGGGCCATTGCCTCATTGAGCTCGAGATCCAGGCTGTCAAGGTTTGGCACTGACTGTTCCTCTCTCAAAAACATGCTTAGAGCATCTAGGAACCTGCAAAGAGTGGCTTCTTGGGGCTGTGGCAGTAGACCAAGGATGCAGTATTTGAATATGTTGCTCTTAAGAAACTGTCCCAACAAAATGTGCAAGAGGTTATTTGTTTACAACACTTATGTGTGGACATCTGGAACGCTAAATATATGTTTCATTATACAGGGAGAGTTTAAAAGTGCCAGTACATGCATATGGTTTCCAGATGATAATGTACTCCATGTTTAGACATTGGCCTAGCTACAATCTTGGACAAAATTGTTAAGAAAACTCTGCTTTTGGACTAAACTCCGATCACAAGTATAAAAAATAAGCTCTCTTTTTGCTTCCACCCCCCCTGATCAATGTTGCTAGACGAAACAAAGCATTTCGAACCTGGCATGTCGTCATGGTATTTGATTGACCATTAGAGTTAATTAACCCTAATAAAGAAAAACAATGTTACGTCATCATTGAGGTTCATTATCAAAACAACTGGAAATGGTACATAGAAGGCATGTTGACGACGCTTTAGGAGCGTATATTTTATTACAGGTGCAAGATCATAACGACAAAGCTAAAGATGTTGCTGAGGAAGTAGGAGTTTCATTGGCAACAATCTGTAGGATCAAGAAAGGTGTCCAAGGCCTTAAAAGGGAAGTTGTCACGCTATTCGTTGGTGTGACCCATACGATAAACTAGATGGACCCTTCTTTGAAAAATTTGTCGGAGAACAGTTCCCTAAACTTTTTGGGAAAGCCAACAAGAATGTGGTATAACAGGAGCAAACTAGTAATAGAGCAAATTACTTCCGGTTGCAAGAAACGTCACTTCCTGTTTGTAAACTGTGCGTCTTCGAATACGAATTGTCACGAATTTTAAGTATAACTACAAGGCATTATATTTATTTCCCCAACTGTTTTCTCAAGGCGTTACTAATAAGTATAAACTATGCACAAAATCAATGAGATTTCTACATTTCTTACAAAAAGTGATGCATTTCAACGGTTAACACACCGGCTGGCTAAAAACAGACTGGTCATGAAAAATATTTCAAATCTGTTCAAATCATGTTAATCGAACAAAATTTCTCATTCCTTTGCCGTAAATCTATGTCAGTTAAAGAACACACAAAATTAATCGTTGTTAACCGTGCAATTTCCTTGTTGTGTGTAATCTTACATAAATATATCTGCGATAATTTCATATCTGTATATACATATTGATCAGTGTAAACCAAAGTGGGCAAAAAGAGCTAGGGCAAGGCCGACTGGTTTTGATATAACTCCTTCATATTGTCCCCGTTATAGGATTCAGTAGGCCTCTTACTTCTTACTAATCGTACTAATGCATGAATTCAATGATGTAAAAGAACAGCAATTCGCAGTGCAGTAAAGTAAAGTAAAGTAAACAGAACCCTATGTTATGTAAACAATTCACGTACATGGCTAATAATACACTGCTGTAACAATGTTTGTTTCACGCAATGTTATTGTATGCTATGAGAAGACGGGGTTTACATACTATAAACATATAAGAGTGTTCACACTCTCATATAGACAGATATTTGATAGTTTATACCAAATACAACCTTGGACAAAATTGTCGAGAAAACTCTGCTTTTGTACTAAACTCCGATCACAAGTATAAAAAATAAGCTCTCTTTTTGCCCCCACCCCCCCTGATCAATGTTGCTAGACGAAACAAAGCATTTCGAACCTGGGCTTATCAACATTGGTTGTAGGGGGGAGGGGGATCGCTAATAATGTGCGATATTGAGGACGTAGTGCGCAAAATAACCCCTGTTTTCAATATTCTCAAGCCTTTTTGTCCAAGATTGTAGATTTATCAAAAAGTTGCAATTATACTCAGCAGTTAAATCAAAGAATCACAACAGTGAAATCAGTGAAATCAATACTGGTTGGGAATACAGTGCATGCCACTCAAAGCCTGTGCACTACAAGTGCTAGTTGATGGCCCATAGGAAGCATTATATTAAAATATAATGCTTCCTATGACTAAAGATTTATTTTGTTTCTTGTACAACTTCGCATGCCAGTAATATGAAATTATAAACTTCCATTCCACAACTTTCCAGGTCTTACATGACCCATAGAAACGCTGCACAGGACAAGTCATTGGCAGGGGGAATTTATTTTGGCATGCAGCTATCACTATACTGGGTTAAGGTTTTAACATACTAACAAGCGTATGTATCATTCCTTTTTGTTTTTAAGTAATGATATATAATTAAACGAAAATCTGCTGTGTTATATGTTGTGCATTAATTGGATGTGAGCATCACACCTTTATTCTGCTTCTTCTTTTTTCTCTTTGGAGCTCCCTCAGCCCCCATTTTCGCTGTTCGTTTCTGTCCTGGTGTATCTGAATCAAAATATGATAACTAAATACAACTAAAGAGCATGAACCCATCTTTTTTCCAACAAAAATTCAAACAGCCAAGATGTTCAGCTGCCTAACAAATCAGTATAATTTCAGAGCTGAACAAAGAGTTTCCAGCAATCTGACTGGTTGAGTGACTTCTTATATGGCATTATTTTCACCGCTCCAGGCGGTGAATATAACAATTCTCAGCTGGGTTAGTAAGCTTGCCACCTTTGCCATCCAGGCAAGTAAACATGGCAGACAGTTGCTGAATTAATTCTTCATTTATTTGGAAGACATCATTCCAACTTCATGATATTTGTACATTTGAAAAGACGGAGAATTTTCAAAATGACTGCTATTGCCCTGGGACCAAAAATCCTTTCAAGAACTCATATTCAAGACATCACGAAGAATCATAAACACAGTTGTTGTGTTGATCGCCAGCAGGTCAGATCAATTGACCAAACTTATTTCTCTTCAAACTATTTAAACTACTCATTCTTAGATGATGATGACAACTGTGAATGAAGTCAACAGTGATAAAACAAAGGTACCGGATGAATTTATTTTTCGTAGTGTTTCGCTTGTTTGTTTTACTGCCCAACTTGATGTGTAAATTGATTAACATACAAGTTCATTATTAAGCGTACTGTTGCATACGTGTATGCAAAGGAGCCATTATTGCGTTTCTTTTAATGTTTTAGTACTTAATTCTCTTTGTTCAGCTCTGTAGCAACAATGGAAGGAGTAGCAGCAGAAGTACTGTAGCAGTAGAAGCAGCAGTGGTTAATGCAAGTTTCACTGTAATGGTACTGTTAAACAATTATTTCCTGAGGGAAAAGTGAGCATTGGTTAATATTCACCAATGTTCATTTCGCCTTCCGCAAATAATTGTTTAACAGTACCATTACAGTGAAACTTGTATTAACCACTGCTGCTGCCGCTGCTGCTGCTGCTGCTCCTTCCATTGTTGCTACTGCTAATGTTACTGCACTGAGTTTTTGTTAAAATATGTGCAACATACTGTCATGAAAACTAAACTTAAATAATTTCAAAATCCTACAAATATGTTTGTCCATACCTTTTACTGTCTGCACATCACGATACCATTCTCTCCGCCCAAACTCTTCCTCTTCAATGAGCACCTGGCTGATATTGGCATTACCTGATAGCAGCCCCACCAGAGTCAGCATTGGTGATGGTGATGGTGTGCATTGCATCAGGGTGTACTAGTGTGGTGTGGTCATGATTTGGCAGCCTCATGAAAGCATACCTACCTTTGCACCCATATGACTTGGCAAGAAATGCCCTTTCTGTATTACATTTGGCTTGACCATAAATTGCATGTTTCTCTACACGGGTTTGGAAGATGTGCATGATTTGCTTTCCCCCATTCTCCATGGAAACCTTTCGACATCATTGTGGAGAGCATGGTCATTGGGGAAGAAAGATCTGTTCTCCATGTTGTGAAGGTGCTTACAATAAACACGTATAAGGAGAGAGGAATAATTGTCATCAAATACACATAGAAAATAGGAATATCAAAGTATTTGCCCCAACATGCAGGAAGTAAACTTAAGATAAATTCATGAAGTAACTAGTAGGGGAGGGGGCTGCCTCAACTTCAGGTTCTGCAGCAACTTTTTTCTGGTTTGTTCCATATACAGTACCGCTCAAAACTTACAATGTGCCACCTCTCATCTTGTTTCTCGCAAGACGGTCGTCTTCTTGTCACGAGACGAGAGTCTTGCCTTGCATAAAGTGCAAGCAGTTAGCTTGCAAGAAAACAATCAATTTCTTGTGACACAGTGAAGTTTATCCTGCAAAAGCATCTGGTTTTCCGGGCTCTTATTTAACACACCGATTCAAAAGAGCGCCAATTGTAACTTAAAAATTAAAGTGGTCGCTATAATTATGTCATTGCAACATGTTGACTTTCCAAAAATCTTAAGTGGAAACTTGCTTCGCAAGACCCAGTACTATCATCGCAAATGAAGAAACTGAACAGAATCTTTTTTTTAAAAATCTCAAATCAAGACATTGGCGAAAGTGCTTGAATAATCGATGAGGAAAGTGTCAGTAAAGCAGTGAATTTGCATAAGTGTGCGTGTCCTTTGAACTCGCTTTTGAATTGAAAACTGTTGTTTGTTTCTCACGAGACAAAAGTCTTATCTCTCGAGATGAGAGTCTCATCTTGCAAGACGAGATTCTCATCTCACGACTTACTTTTTAGCAGTACTGTAATTCCTTCTGTGTGCCTCGTTTTGTGCAGTGTCATTCTTAATTTTCCTTGTACAGGGAATGTTTTTGCAAATAATCAACCCAAATCAGTAGCCCTGAAAAATACATGATTTATCCTTGATTGGTTTACAGAATTCTCTGTTTGAATACACTATCTTATTATGATGAATAAATGAAGTAAATTAAAATTCAATACTACCTATCCTACCAATTCAAAATGATCACTGAGCTTTTACAAAAAGTGAAGGTACATGTAATCTAGTTCTCTGCATTGAGGAATATGACAATTTATAGGACACGCAATACTTATCTCGAATTTCACACCAAGCACATGCCCTATAGGCTCCTGAACCAAGGACATTGAAAACCTTACCAACACCAGGATAATCAAGAACGTAAGACAACATCTCACACTTAAACAGAAATGGCGCCTTGCTGTATGAATCGTAAACAGATTTGTCAGACAGCTGTAACAACTCATCAACAAGCAAGTCAAGATATGGCTGAAGAGTTTCAGGTTCCCCTGATCCGTTTCCTGTACAATTTTTGGGAAACAAACAAGTCAGTAAATTAGGCTGTTTAGATGTGTGAGAACCGATCTTCATGGGAAGAAATGAAACAGGATAATTAAGGAATGCCTTCCCCACAAATGCATCATTGCCTTTTCACATGCAGTCTGCCAAACCATAAAAAAGCGCCGACTTCTTGGTTCCATGACAAAGAAAACAACTGCGAGAAAGGGAAGCATGCATTATAACCTTATATCACAGCCTCCACACTTCCTTTTGTGGTTACCCACCTCCAACAGAAAGAGCATTCAAAGGATACTCACTCCATAAGGATCCTCCTCCAAATACATAGATTGATTTCAGCGAAATTGCTCGCCAACGAGAAATAAGTGAGAAACAGAGGCTTGCTTCTTCCTGGAATAAAGTTGCCAATTATGTTGACAACTGCGCACTTGTCTTTACTCAAATTGGGACCCTGTATCAGCTCTTAAGAGGGTAGATAGTTTGAATCTTGCTTGGAAATCCTTTGAGGCCACACATGCGAAGTACGTGCCAGGTATACAGGAAAGGAAGCGCCTGCAACAAGTTGAGCAAAGGTTTAAGTCCCTCCAAGAGTCAATGAATGATTTAATCGAAGAATGTGAAAGGCAGGGGAAACTTGAACAAGAAACCCACAAATGTGATGATGGAATTTCTGTAAGTGGAAAATCGCGCCAGAGCTCAACTTCTCCAAAGACCTCCTAATCTAGGAAGGAAAAGGTACGAGCAGCACTTTTGGTAAAGAAGAAACCGGAGCTAGCCCAGGGAAGAGCTGAGGAGGAAGCTGAATTAGCCAGATAGAATGCAATGAGAGAACTGAGACGATTGGAGGATGAGGCTGTTTTAGCTGAGCTTGACTGGAAGATTGAGAGAGACTTTCATGAAGAAACCGGTCAGCTGGAAACCGTTGATGATGTTGATAAGATGCAACCCCAAGACAACCTTAAGCCTCTCCTGAAAGAATTGGAATCAAGAAGCTCCAGACCTCCTGAGCCAACCATGCGAGAAATGCCGGACCTTACACCTGCAGATTACTCCACCCCATGCGATAAACTGCCTGCTACTTCAAAGTCAGCACCTTGGAACTTAACCACAAGGGAGAAGGGGAAGGAAGCATCACAGGCCCCCAACAGTCAAAGCCCCTATGGTTACAGATGCCCATTGCCCTCGAGTGGTGGTAGGACTTTCCTACCCATTGCTCGTTTATCATGGGAAAGGCCCGAAATGCTCCAGTGAAATTCACAAGCATACCAAGGCTTGAATTACAAGCACCAGCCATTGCTACACGCCTAAAGAGGATGCTGAGGGAGGAGTTAGACCTGTGCATGCACAATACTAAGTACTGCACTGACAGTGAGGTAGTTCTTCACTATCTGAAAAACGAGAAGTGTCGATTCCAAACCTATGTTGCCAATCGGGTGCAAGAAATCAGAGGAAATTCAAAACCAGATGAGTGGAATCATGTGCCAGGTTTTTTGAACCCAGCAGACAATGTCTCACGGGGCTTGAACCCCTCAGATCTGAGCGTAAACCACCGCTGGTTATGAGGACCTGAATTCCTTTGGCAGCCAGAATCACTTTGGCCTAATGCAGACCTGAACGAAGTCCCAGACTTAGCCCTGGAATTGAGGAAAGAAGCTCACACCAATCATGCCGATGTAAATACCATTTTCCCTTCTTCAAAGGCAAATGCCGTCCCAAAGAGTTTGACAATTGTAACAGCCAAGGAGGTTATAGCTCGGGTACTCAGCAGTTGCTCTAATTGGAACCGGCTTAGGTGTTGAGTAGCATGGTTGATCCGCTTTATTCACTTTCTTCACAATAGGAAGACCGTTCCAGACGGGTCACTTGATCTTAGAAGATTACGATGTCGCTGCCACCGCGATTGTAAGAATCATCCAGCGATCCTCCTATCCTCAAGAGATCAAAGATCTAAAGACCAGAGGTGAAGTCAAGTCATCTAGTAGCATAGTGAGCCTTAACCTGGTACTTGATGGCCATGGTATCCTGAGGGTGAACGGACGTATAAGGACACCCACCAGTCGCTGATGCTGCCAGAAATCAGCTAATTCTGCCAAAAGACCACCCCATAATGGCTATGATGGTTTGCCACACAAACGAGTCAATTGGTCACCTGGGACGCAAGCATGTTATACCCAAGGTCTGCGAGAAGCTATGGATCCCCCAAATCAGAGTGCTGACCCGTTCTATCCTTGGACCATGTATCCTCTGCAAAAGGTTAAATGCCAAGCCAATGATCCAGCAAATGGCATACAAACCTCCCTTTTCGTAGTCGGGTATGGATCTTTTTGGGCCTCTGTATGTGAAGCATGGAAGAGGCACGGCAAAACGTTGGTGCTCCTTATTTACCTGCATGAATGCCGCACCGTTCAAGTCAAATTGGTTCAGTCAATGGGCACGGATGACTTTATAATGTGTTAACGAAGATTCATTAACCGTTGTGGTGAAGTGACTGAGATAAGATACAACCGTGGATCGAACTTTGTTGGAGCAGAACGAGAGTTGAGAGAAGGGCTTGAAGAGTGGAACCAGCAACAGATTGATAGTGACCTGCTTCAGTGAGGGTGTAAGTGGATCTTCCAGCCACCCACCGCCTCAAGTATGTCAGGAGTTTGGGAGCCCCTCGTGCACAGTGCTAAGACTGTCTTAAAGGCAATCCTTGGGGCACAAGAAGTCAGAGGACCAGTTCTTCAAACCCTACAGACAGAAGTTGAAAGAGTGCTAAATGGGAGGGCCCTCACCGCCAATTCAGATGATCCTAACGACCTGCAGCCACTCACACCTGCGCACTTTCTCATGCAGAGGAAATCCATCTGCCTACCTCCAGGCGTATTCGAGAAAGCAGACCAGCACAGAAGAAAGTGGAAGCAAGTCCAATTTCTTGCTGACTTATTTTGGAAGAAATGGGTGCGGGAGTACCTTCCAACCCTGCAAATCCGAGGTAAATGGCGCAAAGCCCTTCCCAACCTGAACCGAAACGCCCTAGTTCTGCTGGTTGATGATAATGTACCAAGAGGTCATTGGAACCTTGGTCGTGTCTCGGAGGTTTACCCTGGACCTGATGGAATGGTACGCACTGTCAAAGTAAAGACCAAGGACTCGGTCTTTATACGACCAATACAGAAGCTCTGCCTGTTAGAGAATGACTTTGAAATGGTTTGAAGAAGGAACCTAAATAGACTTTTGGGCATCCCGACCAGATTGTCCCAAGGCAGGCAGAATGTTTAATCTAGAATTTAATGATCAAACTTGGACGTGCCGTTTTCCTTTGTTTTTATTTGTTTGGACAATTCGTACCATGTTACATAAGCCCATCGTCATTTGGTCACATGCTCAGAGATTGTAGCGTATCTTGTCCTTCAAAGCGTTTTCTGTCCGATATCCTGCACAGAGTGTAAGTTGTATCGTCTGTGGTATTTCTTCATTAGTTGTTCTTTAAGTTTATTTGTCATTTAATTTTATTCTTTCTTAGTTTTCACCGCTTGCATTATTTATATTAGAAATTACAAAAATTAGCGTTAAAAGGTTATTAGACATTTTGTGCTTTTGGCCTCATGTACAACTGAACACAATAAAAACCCTTTTCAATCCAGCTCTGACAACAATAAATATTTGCATATAACTCATTGAAATGTGGGCATCGATCACTTCGCTCAACAGTAAGAACGATCCAGAAATTGTAAAGCCTCTCTTACTAGCAGTTGCTGCAAGTCTTCTTTGACAGATTCTTGCTCGAGCTCCTCGCTTTCAGGATCCGACACTGCAGGCTCTCCCTGTACTTCGTCAGATTCCTCAGGATCTGACAGTGTATCACCTTCAACTCCTTCTTCTCCTCTTTCTTCGGGCAAATTACAACAAATTTTCATGTGCAAATTTCGCACCTTTCTGCTGGAGACCAGCTTTCCCTTGCAAAGAGGACAAGGGCACGAAAGAGCCGCCATATTGTTCTGTTCGCCTGAATATGTCGTCGTCCTTCCTTTGTGTAATTGTTTCGTATCTATTGCAACATTTTAGGCGGGAAAATCCTGGCTCCAAAGTTGAGCTCGCGCTTTTCACTTACTATTCACGCTGATTTACGTCGTGTACGAGTGCGCCATATATGATGGAGTCCTTAGACTGTACGGCTTTGTTTAGCCTTTTGGACAAGGAAAAGCAGCAAATGCTGCTTTCCCAAGTAAATTTAATTCCACCCCCAAAACAGCAAGTGGTACAGGGCACATTAGTCCAGGTTTCACCCACCCAACAATGTGAAGAAAAATCGGCACCAGCAGTAAACAGCTTTACTGCCGAAGAGTTGTTGTGGGGAAAGTCCACACGGCTGGCCAGAAATATTTTAATGTAGGAATTTTGTACATTACATTTTATTTTCCTCAATACAATCCTTTACCCGGTATTTTAACTTTGCCATTTATTAATTGATTAGAACATGAGGTCGGACTGTGTTGGGAAACACAGGTCCAGTCTTACATTGAGTCGTACATGCTCCAATTCAATAATCGACATTGCATGTTTAAACGTCTTTTTCTTTTCTTCGTTTGAGAAAGAAACCTTGCAGTACGTACTCGGACAGCACAATTGTTTTGTACAGTATACATCTGGTAGACCATCCAAAAGAATTTTGCTGAAAGAAA
>NC_090885.1:50801614-50806614 GCF_036669925.1 Montipora capricornis
GAGTATTGTTAAGATCAAAGTTCTTGAATGCTCCAACTGGGACGATTAATCTGCCCCAAGAAACACATGGCAAGACCATGTTTGGAAACTTCAGGTCAGATATATAACATTAAATACGGTATACACATAACTCAGACTAGTATAATAC
The DNA here is from genome assembly GCF_036669925.1 of Montipora capricornis. Lineage (NCBI taxonomy): Eukaryota > Metazoa > Cnidaria > Anthozoa > Scleractinia > Acroporidae > Montipora > Montipora capricornis. The sequence goes on from NC_090885.1 coordinate 50,801,763, forward strand.
ACGTACAAAAATTATCTTGACCAAGCTTAAAACCATCAAATAATGTAAAGTAAAAGAGTACATGAAAAACAGAAGAGGAAAACAGGAAAATTAGTGGCTTAATTTGTGTGCTTCATTTAATCTTATCAAGCTGCTCAGGTGGTGTCAACTATATATCTATGCATGGGCTGATATATAATTATGGATAGATATCATGGGCACTTCCCGTTTCTTAAAATGCTAAAGGAGAATGCTATTTTTCATTAAATTCAGCTTTTTTCGACAAGTTACGACTTAAAACCAGTACACCATCATGATTGATGATGCCGAGTCTTAATTGAGAGTACCTGCCACTATAATGATCATATATTACATAACATACAATAATTGTTTTTTTTTTTCTGTTTGCTTTATTTTCTTTTTGTCAAAATCAATGTATGCTTTTTAATGTTTCAGGTTGGTACTGAGTTCCTATGGAAAACAGAGAGACTCTCTGCAGTTGGAGCAAAAGCTGGGGCAAAGGGAAAGAGCCAGAAAAATGTGAAGCACAAAAAAGCATGTTCACATAGCCTCTCTGCCCCCTGATCACCACCCATACTTTCACAAACTCCTTCTGCCCTGTCTTCAACACACATGCATTCACTCACTCCTTTTTCCCCATCGTCATCACCCATACGTTCACACCCTCCTTCTGCCCCATCGTCACCATCCACACTAATGGGCACGAGTTCTGCATGTACACTGTCCGTGCCACCTACACAAAACAGTACTAAATCAGTTATCACACCTTGCATTGGGCACAGAGGATATGTTAACATGCCTGTGGAATCCTTTACAGCTGCAACAGTCACAAGCAAGCGGATGCACAAAGCAAAAAAACCTGTTGATGTGTAAATTTAAACTGCCACATAATGATCAAAAATTAATTGTCTATAAAAGATCCATTTTTTCAAATTTTTGTACACAATAGGTCTTTTTCGATATCCTGCCAAATTTCTATCTATAAACTAACATTTAAACTCTTGTTTTTTGACCTTTCTATAAATTTATGGCTGCCATTAAATGAATTTTCCTTGTTCCTAGTCTTGGTTCAGAATTTGAGAAAATGATGTCATTGGGGTGGGTCGCACTAGGGAAATTTTGACCAAATTTGTGTTTGTTCAACATTAAAATCTGTCATCACACCACGTTTCCTTATGCCACCGGTGGTGTTTCACAAATTTCTGAAATTTCAGAAATTCTGCAAAAACTTCAAAGATATCAAAGTGTATGGGTGGAGCAGGCACATTTTGAAAAAATCGGAAAAAAACAAGACACCGCTTCCGGAGCTGTCAAAGCCAGTCACTGGACCCAGATATGACCTGCAGTTAAATTATTCAATCGGCGGGAATGTTAATATTCAACCGCCAGGATCGTTTTCCTCATTTTCACCCTACACTGGCTGGACCAATCTCAGATCAAGCGAGACCCAGCGGAATTTTGTCTAATCGACCTGATAGTCCAGCAGGTGTGGTTACTGACAGGGATAGCCCAACCAGCTCCAGATCATCAGAAGGTTTGCAAGAAATACAGAAGAAACAATACGATAAATGGCCGCAAGAAGAACAAAGGGCTCTAGTAAGTTTATGGGCAGAACGTCATGAGCTACTAGAGAGCAAAGACGCGTGAAAAATGCGGGAAGAAATTGCGCGCGAGTTAAATCGCAAGTTTGGAACCAAGCGCAAAGGCGATAAATGTAAAAAAGATGATGAATTATCTCATCGAGGGGTACAAAATCGCCATCTGTCTTCTATGAAGAAATGCATGCTGTTCTCACCTGCAGGGATGTAGTAACATTACAACATGTGGCGGAAGCCGTGACAAGTGAAGCAAGCGCCGCTAACAAGTCCGCCGGTCAAGAAACAAGCCCAGAAGCTAGAACTGGTTGCGAAAAGAAGATCCGAAGAAAAAGATGAGGAGAGAGAGCTTATCAAATCTTCCATGGCAGGGATGGATACGCATCGACAAGACATGAACAAGCTCACAACAACAACATGAATTTACTAGTAGGGGCCCTGACTACTTTTCTGCAAAATAACGCTAACAACAAATAACTGATGGAATTTATATCAATGATTCTGGATTTCGTAGTCTCAAAATACATTTTTTGAATGTTGCGACCTTGTTGATTGGAAATGCGTTTATGTATAATCTAATATTATTTATACATTGTTGCTGTTTCCGATTCAAACATTATTGACTCCGTTGATTTCTTACGACGTGTCAGTGGACATTTATATCGTTACAGTTTTTGGATTTGTGTTTATAGACATGATATATTCAGTTTTACAATAGCATGTCATGTTCATAGAAATTAATTTTAATTACAGTTAATTTTTTGAAGAGTAAAAATGTGATCATAAAATCAGCATGACAATGTTTTTGGAGCCAAACAAACTGAAACTAGTGGAATAAAATATTCACGTTCACATCAACATTTAAAGAAAATCTTTTAGGATTTCCCTAATGTCCTCTCTATCGCGGATTACATTCGGAGCTTGATCTCCAGGGCCGCTATCATTGTTTCCTTCATCTTCTTCCCATTCCTCGCCATTTCGAATACAGATGTTCTTTAAGACTGCACACGCTATGGCAGTACGTATTGCAAAACTTATTCCACTATCAAATCGTTTTAGAAGTATTCTCTATCTATTTTTAAGTATTCCAATGGCACATTCAACCTTTACCCTTCCAGATGATAGTTCTTTGTTAAATGTTATTTCTCTCGGGTCTCATGTGCCTTCTGGATACGGTTTCATTAGCCAGGGGGAAAGAGGGTAAGCACTGTCACCTAAGAGGTACCGAACTATTTCATTGCCATTCACATTTAGAGTAGGCTGGATTAGGATGTCTCCCTGTCCTGATTTTTGAAAAATAGTAGTTCGCCTTAACACACGTGCATCGTGCATGCTCCCAGGAAATCCACAAGTGAAGTCGATGAAAATCTTTCTGCCGTCAACAGTAGCCTGTATTACGAAGTTGTGCTGTTGATATCTACTAAAACAATCCGGTGCACTTTTTGTTAGGTGCCTTTATTCTAACATGCGAGCCATCAATTAACATAAGTTATGAAGGGATTTTGTTGATTGTCTCACTGATAATGATCAAAACGAAGTTTCTTCCAAGAAACTTACCCAGTTAAAGACTAGAGTGCTAAAACCATACCCTATTTAAGACCAAAAATGGCCAGTTTGATACCCTCTATTTATGACCAAAATGGCTGGAAAACCCCATAAAAGGGAGTACCCCTCCCCCCTCCCACCCAGGTCTACAGTATAGCTTTGAAAGCATTATTATTGTTGAATTTTTTTAAAGCTGTTCAGTTCAAATCTGGCACCAGGACTCAACTTTCAGGAAAATTTCTTGGGCCCAGCTGGTCCCTATTAGTTTACAGATTTAGCTGCCAGCAAAACTGTTTCGGTTAAACGAAAGAAAAGTTAGTTCACAGCGAAAAAAATTTGATTGCATTATGTTGGCAACTCTTATGGTAACAAACAAAATTAAAGCTTGAAAAGTTGTCATAGTTGGAAATTTTGGAGCGGTCTGTACTGGAGCTGGATAAGAAAATCTAGACCGCTGCAACACACACCATTAACTTCTCATGTGCTTTCCACTTTTTAGGTCGAGGAGTGATAAGCAAGCGCATCCTTGATGATATCAACACGGCCATCATCAATAAAACTAAAATCAACCAATGGAAAAACACATCCAGCGTTCTAGAATGGTTTAACGGCCTGCAACAAAAAGAAGTGCTATCGTTCATATGTTTTGACGTGTGCGATTTTTACCCGTCAATAACCGAGAAGCTACTCCGCAAGGCGCTGGATTTCGCCAATAGTTACCGACCCATCAGCGCACATGAGCGTGACATAATAATCCACGCTAAAAGGTCACTGATGTTCAGCGAAAACGTCCCATGGGAAAAGAAGACCTCCAACGACCAATTCGATGTTACCATGGGATCATTTGATGGAGCAGAAACATGCGAGCTGGTTGGTTGCTACATCTTATCACGCCTCACCGAAAAGTACGAAAATAGCATCGGTCTTTATCGCGATGATGGGCTATCAGCATTCAATAAACCACCACAAGAGATCGAAAGAAATAAGAAAGATATCTGCCAAATTTTCCGTGATAATGACCTTAAAATCACAGTAGATGCCAACCTAACAAAAGTCAATTTTTTAGATGTCACCCTCGACCTAAAAAGCGGAAAGCACTCACCATACACAAAAGAAGGAAACGTACCGCTGTATGTACACAAGCAATCCAACCATCCACCTTCCATCCTAAGAAACATTCCCGAATCCATCAACAAGCGTCTTTCAGAAATTTCATCGGACAAAGATTGCTTTGACAAGGCCAAAGGTGTGTACCAAGATGCGCTTAATAAAAGTGGCTACAAGTAAAACCTGTCATACAAAGCGCCAATTCCTGATGCATCACGAAAGAGCAAGAACCGTCAAAGAAACATCACGTGGTTTAACCCGCCATACAGCCAAAATGTGGAAACAAAAGTCGGTAAATGCTTCCTCCAACTAATTGATAAACATTTTCCTAAATCCAATCCACTACAAAAAATCTTCAACCGAAACACCCTTAAGCTGAGCTACAGCTGTATGAGAAACGTAAAAACCATCATCTCCAGCCACAACAAAGCCCAGATCAGTAAATCATCAAATCAATCAGAAAAAATCGATGACAACTGCAATTGCCAAGACAAGAATTCCTGCCCACTTGAGGGAAATTGTAACACCCGGAACATTGTCTACCAAGCAGAGGTCGTGACCTCACAGACAAAAGAGACATACATCGGTCTGTGTGATACAACATT
>NC_090885.1:50824114-50841614 GCF_036669925.1 Montipora capricornis
GTAGATTCGTGTATTAAGCATTATTATCATTACTATTATGACTGCCAGGCAAATATGATGGTTCTAAATTATAAATAAACAATGCTTTTTTGTGATTATGAGGAAAAAATTTATCTCTTCATCAAACCGTGTTGATAGGTATCTTCAAATATTTACACCATTTGATAAAATCATGATTTGACATAGGAATGTTCTTATGAAATTGAGGTCTTAATAGAATTACCCATATTATTGTAATTCTTCTGTCCTACTAGTAACCCACCTACTTTTCTGGTTTGTAAGCTTTTTAAACCTCTTCCTGAAACTCTTTTTGGTATTCCATAAAATGGTGGTGGTGGTGGTTGATACATTCCAATTTGAGGAGACAAATCAGCTCTTGAATGGAAACGTGGTGGTGGTGATGGTATATACATAACAATTTGAATCAGTGATTTTTTTAATGCCTTTTTGCTTCCACTCCCATCACAAAAAGGGTGAAAGGAAAGCATGACACTGATGGTTGTGAGAGTTCATCTTTTAACTCAAAAGCTTTTCAAAACGATCACACATACATGTGCTATCAGGAGGAACAAACTGAAATTGCTTCAAGGGTACAAAAGAAATTCTACATGTCTATGAAGGAAATGAAACACTTCAAAAAGGCATTTAAAAAATCACTGAATGAAGCAACCGATGTCACAGAGCAAGGCAAGGGGGCAAACTATTCAGTTGATACATTGAAGGATTGTGATCATTTAACATTTGAGCATGTGAAGCACAAATTAGACTACTTACAATATTATAAGGGTCCTAACTCACATACTGTTAAGAGGTAACAAGTAAATAAAGGCAAAAAACCTGGCCCATAAAGAATGCTGTCACCACAAAATGAAGATGCTTCTTAATTTGAACAATGCATTTCTTGGTCATTTGTTCGGCATATCGCAAATTCTTGTAACTGCTGTCTTCTAAACGTGGATACCACTTCTTGCCCAGGAGTTAAAACCTCTTATTCATTGGCCAACTAGGGAAGAAGCTCAACAACATTACCCAGACTGTTTCCAAAAATACAAGAATAACATTGCAATTATTGATTGCACTGAAGTGCCAATTCAGACGCCCTCGTTGGCATTGGCAAATGGACAAATTTACTTGTTCTATAAGGGGAGACCAACATGTAACTTGTTAGTTGCCTGCCCACCAGTGGGAACTGTTTCATCTGCAGCTGGTGGCGCCATGAGCGATAAACGACTCATAAAGGAAAGTGGCATCTTGTCAAAATTCAAACCCCAGGATACTGTGCTGGCTGATAGGGGATTTAACATTCAAGAACTGCTTCTTCCCTATCAGGTTAATCTAGTCATTCCCCCCGTCTTGAAGAAGAAGAAACAGTTTTCACTCGAAGATGATGCCCGGATAAAACAAGTCGCAAATGCTAGAATTCACATTGAACGTGTGATAGGAAGATTGAAAGACTATGCCATTTTAAAAGCTGAGCTGTCTCTTGACATGATCGACCTGTTTGATCACATTGCTACAGTAATTTGCTGCCTTGTCAACTTACAAAGCCAATAATTCCTCTCCATTGTCAGTAGCTTAAACTAGAATTAGTCTAGCCCAAGGGGGTTAACTTGCGGTATACATTATGGGGGGGTCCAACGTATTTTGGGGGTTGAAAATTTGGACCCTCTGTGATTTTTTTGGATCAAGACATCTGACACATTTTTTGTAAGGTCTCAACAAATATGCAAAATTTTTGTTGCAATCATTGGATCAGAAATTTACTCACGTGAATATTCTTAAGCAGTGCCTGAGTTCAGAAAAATGCTGATAAAGAAGAGAATACATTGTATTAATTTGTAATCTTATTTACTGTTTTCTCTATGACTCATTACATGTCAGTGTTGTCGATCAATGCATTGAGGTATTTAAGCCTTTTACTTTTTTGGGGTAGGAAATTTTGATGCCAGATATTTTTTGGGTGTAAAATTTCTGTTGGTATACGGCTACTACTACAGTACCATAAGATTGTTTTACTTGCTCTTGAAACAAATAAATGTAGTACGGTTCTTCACAACTTAGTTGTTTTGTTTTCAGAAATCGCAAAAACCACGTTAAGTTATCTAAGATGAAGCATTCATTCCCTGTTATGTTCACACATTGCCAGTGGAACCACTTGTCACAGCAGTCACATCCAATACTCATTTCTTTGCATTCCTTTGGCTCTTAAAGGCACTCAGCACCACATTTACCACAAGGAAAAAACACCACACTTTTTTCTGTGCCTATGTCATTGTTCATGACTGGTTCACACATTGCTGTCATAGCAATGCCCTTTTTGACACTGCCAGTTAACAACTCTGGAACAACCACCTCTTTGAAAAACACACGTGCTTTCATTACTGCCTCCTCAAGAAAGCCAGTTTTCAAGACTACATGGAGTTGTTTTGACACAAAAGTACTCAACATCTGATTCAACTGAAAGAATTTGAAGCTGTACTTGGCTATAGTATTGGTGGTTATACTTCAAAGAAACTGTGCCATCAGAGTAAGCTTCAAGGCAGAAGTCTATTTGTTTAGCATACTCTGCAATAGGCATGTGTCTATATTTGAATGGGTTCCTCACTTCCAATGGCCTTTTCCCACAACAGTTACATGTAACAATGGCATCAGGTGATGCTCCGAGGTAAGGATACCGTGCACATATAAAGAACCCACAATCTCTTACTTTCATGTTCTTATGGAAGGTACACTGAGACTTAAGAAAATCTGAAATAGCACCGGCCTCATTGTACATACCCCAGTTGATGGCAAGGGAATGAGCTTTTGGATAATAGTTCATAATCTGTTTAACATAAGAAGTGGTTTCACATTGCCACTCACATCAACTTTTTCAAAGCACTTTTTCAACATACTGGCTGTTATCCGACCAGTCCTAACATTGAACCAAACTTCATTATCACGTTCTTGCAACGCTTATTGGCACTAAATCATCCCAACATATGGGAACTAATGCTGCCTCCATTTATTCCTCTGAGGAATTACACTTGCTTGCTATGTCTAGTAAGTTTAGTGGCATTGGTTTTTCCTCTGTGGAAACAACTGTCTCCTCTTGGACAACTGCTGCATCATTTAAATCTGGAACTTCCTGGTAGATAGCACAACTGTGTGGAAAGAATTTCAGTATGGCCGCACTCTCATCAGATGCTCGGTTCAGGCCAATAAAATCCAGGTTTCCTATTTCCTTGGCTTTCCGGTCTTCTAATGCTCAATTTCAATATTGCAGTTGCTTTTTACTTTTTTGATAGTGATGTTTCTGAGAAAATCAGGGTCATGTTGATGTTTAAGACTAGGCCGATGCCAAACCTGGTGTCTTGAAGTCACTGCTACATTCTCCCCTCTCACCACTTGTGTGATGACACGATGACATATTGCTGCCACATGATTACAACTGCCTCTCACTCTACAAAATAGTTCTAGAGTTCTATAGTATAATAATCGGGTTAACAAAGCACTGCTAAGTATCTATTAATCTGTGTTACTTCATTCCCATGTTACTGGCTGAGGGCATCGTTCTGTATTTTTATCTTAGTTTCAAATGACAAGATTTCAAATGCCACTGTGATATGGTAACATTTTTACTAGCTTTTCTTTCAATGTAATACATGGAAAACATTTTTTAGAATTTCTTTAATTATTCCCTAGAAAAAAAAAGATGAAAACTATACCCAGCTGGACATGAACAGTAAGCACCATACATCAGGGCATTTACCTTGTGAAGAATGACCCAGGAGTTGTATGGTGCTGCTGATACTGCTGTCTCTCGAACAACATACAGTACAGTAAAAAATTTCAAGCAATGAAATCCATGTAAACAATGCACACTGTTATTTTCAGAAACTTTATAAAAATATTTAAAGAATGAAAGAACTTTGTTATTTTACATATCATGTTTACCAGAAACACGAGTATCATTTGAGTATTCAACTGGTGAGTAAATAGATAATTACTCGGGGCAAACATATTTGAGAAAAAAGCGGCACTAAATCAACCTTTGCTCTAACAAAACAGTAGGTACTATTGCCACTGATCCCATGCTACTGAGGTGACTTAATATGTCCGGAAAGTTGGAGTGATTTGCTATCTATTAAAGCTTTCCTGCCACCAGTTTTAGTGCCAATGGCCTTGTTCTTTGTTTGAGTTGTTTGAGTTGGTTGAGCACCGGGCTGTCGCACGGGAGGTCGTGAGTTCAACTCCGGCCGGACCAAAACTCAGGGTCTTTAAATAACTGAGGAGAAAGTGCTGCCTTTGTAATTACATCTGCAAATGGTTAGACTCTCTAGTCTTCTCGGATAAGAATGATAAGCCAGAGGTCCTGTCTCACAACCCTTGTTCATTAACTCTGTGGGACGTTAAAGATCCCCCAAACTATTCGAAAAGAGTAGGGGAGAGTGTTCCCGGTGTTGTGGTCTGACCTTTGTATTACAGAGGGCTACGTGTTAGAAAACTCTTTACTGGGTCAATCATGTATTACCCTCTCAAAATAAAGAACATTGTATTGTATTGTATTTTTATTTATTTATTTATTTATTTATTTTTTTTTTCATTTATTTATTTCCCCATTTACTTAGAGAATTACAAGGTCTAAAAAGCTCACTACATGAAATAAACGGAGAAGGGCAACGATATTGGTAAACTAGTTAGATGCCCTTTAAATTAAGTTACATTTTATTTTAAGATAAAAGATAATTACAATAAGCGAAAGGAAAGGAGGAACACATAGTTAAGGGGTGCAGTAGTTAGTACTGAGCAAAATAATTCTGAAAAACATATCTTTTAAATAGATGTTTATTTGACAAACTACGAATGAATAGAGGAATATCGTTCCAATAATAACATCCAATAATTGTCGGGCAGAATTTCCTTATATTTGTTCTAAAGGAACTGTGATTTAGATACTGTAAGGATGTGCTTTGAGTAGTATAATTATGTTGCTCAGATACAAAAGATAGAGTAAGATTTGATGGTTTGTTATTTACGATAAGATCATAAAATAGTTGACAAGTTGTTAACTTCATAATATCAGGAAATTTAATTAGGCCAAGATTAACATAATGGGGAGTAATATGCTCACGTAGTGGTACCTCATTGATGATTCTTAAAGCTTTGTTTTGCAGCTTTACCACTTGAGATATGGCAGCTTCGTAGTTATTACCCCACAATACGCAGCCATAAGTTAAATAAGGATATATAAGTGCATAATAGATACTTGTTAAAGATTTGTTGGGTACATGACGTTTTAATTTTGCAATAATATTTATGCTTTTACTGATTTTACTACTAATATAATCAATATGATGGTGCCACGATAGGGAACAATCAATAATTAATCCTAAGCAGTTAACACTGTGAGACTGTTCAAGATACTGATCCGCTAGTTTAAGAGGGGTGTATAAATTATAATTAAGTTTTTGCCGTGGTTGGAATACTATATATTTTGTCTTAGTTAAATTTAAAGTTAGCTTATTTGAGCATAGCCAGTCATAAATAGCGGGTAATTCAGAGTTTATTAGGTGTAGCAATGCATCGAGATCCCTACCAGTCGCAGTCAAGGAGGTATCATCGGCAAATAGTCTTAAGGAAAAATAATTAGTTGCATTTACTATATCATTTATGTAAACTATTGTATTGTAAAAATGATGTGGACATTTAATATTTAATCATGGCTGATCTACAACCTCTGGCTATACCAAATAAACTGTGTGACATCAAATTACTTTCATTTCAGTATTTCTCGACGTTCATCTGACACAGTTCTGGGTAGTTCAGAGCATTATCCTCCAATCCATCAGTCAGCGTATCAGGATCTGGAAGAGTTATTCTGCCCTCTTCCAGTTTCAAGTTACTCAAGCGCTCATTATTAACTAGGGTCTGGTTTTCCTCTATGCTTTTAAATATAGCCAGATTTAATAAGCCTTGTTTGATTGATGTTTCCAATTCGAACTTCTCTAGCCGATAAGTATGACTTCAGCTTTTCTACGCCCCAATTTCTAAAGAAATCTCCTTCGTTTGCATCACTGTTATGCTCGGGCGACGCCATATTGGATGCTGTTGCCCCTGAATGAATCACAAACCACACCACTTAAACTGAAACAACGCTTAAGTTACAAGGATTATAAGTAAAAATGTCCGACCAGCCAAAGCTGCCAAAGTGTTACAAGAAGTAAACTACCTTGAGCAGACTAGTGAATTGTTCCAAAATGAACATATACAAGTAAAGGAAAATTGGCAAGAAAATGTGGTCACGGCTCTTTCAGATCCAACTGCTGTAGGCATAAGTAATATTAATGAATGGGAAGAATTCTTAAATGTTTCTACCACAAGTAGTAGTTTCCTGATTTACATTCAAACTTTTCCTGAAAACATTCAAAATGCACAAGTATTTCTAATGACAATAATAAAAAAGACAACAATGATGATGAGTGGTGGGAAGAAGAAGAACGACCGTCTGGTGTCACAGATACTTTGGTGTAACGACCAGATACCACTGAAATTTAGAGAAGGTACTTAGCTTTGCACCAGGAGAGGGTAATACACCATTAGGTATATTTATGGACAAAGACTCTAATGTGTTGGCATTCCCAACAATTTTCTGTGGTAAAACCGGACCTGATGACAAGGATAGAAAAATATCAGTTCGTTACAGCACAGTGTAGAAGTCGAGATAGGAGAGTTGCACAATCAGTACCAAAGATCTTTTATAAGTTGCAAATCAAATCAAACAATTGAAAATAGCTCATCTTTGTCTCTCTGAAAATGTAAATCCAAAGGAAAGAAATACACTGCAGGTGACCCAAAATCAGAGGATTGTGTAAATTAATTAAGACATCTTGATCAAGGGTTTAGAGTATTGAGATACTTGAGGAGATTACCACCATATTTTCAAAAATGCAAAAGGATGTGTTTCCTATCATTCGCCAGTTAGGTAATCCCACATTGTTCTGTTCATTTTCTGCAGCAGAAACAAGGTGGTCACATCTTTGAAAATCCTTGGTACACTTGAAGAGAAAAAAGAGCTCCGTGACTGATGATGAGATTAACAGTATGACCTGGCAACAAAAATTTGACCTTATTCGAAAAGACCCTGTCACCTGCTTCCTCCTGGCTACTAACTTCCTCCATTCGCTCTTTTATGTCTTGGCACAATTGATCCAGCTCGTCATACTCAGCATCTATGCCAGAGCCCTTTTTTCTACTTGCTCCTTATTTTCAAATTCTTGCATGATTTTTTTGAACCGACCTCTACAGGATCTTTCTGTAATCTTGAATCCCTCTTGCTTGTTGCCATTAAAATTGCTGGCAATAGTTCTCCATGCTGCACTTCTGTCACTTCGCTTTTTGGCATATGGTTCTACACATGTGACTTCCTTGAGCAGGCACAATTTATGTTGCTTTTTTCAGATAAACAGCTTTCTTTTCCTACAACAGTACAACTTAAAAAGATTTAAGGTACCATGCCAATGTTAATCCTATGTAGTGGGAAAATTTTGCAAGAAACTTACTTTAAAAGTGAGAAAACCATGCACTACTACCACCAAACAACACCTACTTCAAGATCATGGAAACTGAGCTTTGTTGTTATGTTCAATGCATGATCATAAATGGCTTCTGTTCCAAACCCCAGTCACCAAAACCAACTTATATTGAATGAGCTTTCTTTTGAAGTTTTTTTAAAAAAATGTACTCCCTTTTACAACAAGGTTGTTAGCCAGGCCCTGTTTCTGTGTCATGAGAGCTTCATGAAAAATAGGCAGCTTATAGCTGCATGATGGGAGACCTGCATATGAAATAGTCTCATGGATATTGAAGTATGTTAAGCCTAAAACAGTAGACATCATCCCAAGGTTGGGCATAAACCACAGAGCTTGCAAAGTTTATTCTAAAAAGTGGCCTATTAGAGTATGAATTTCCTTTATGCAAGAGCAAGTTTTTCATGAAAATACTTGAATCAAAAATGATGTGGATTATTTTTCTTAATCCTTTTCTCGCAAACAGGCGTCACTAAATATCCCAACAGAGCACTGAAATCAGTCAGTGCAAAATATTGCAGTCAAGAAGAGTTGCTTAGCGTGCAATAAAACTATACGGCTAAACCAAAAGGAATTGACATGCAATCTATGTTCTGGATCTTTTCCTTACAAATGCGAAGCAGGAAAATTGAAGTTGAAGTTAGATGTTAACCTTTGGAATTGCACTCGATGTGGACTTCCGCCGCTATCTGATTCCTTTTTTGATTTGGATACCGAGCTAAATAGAAGTAGGAGAAGCAGCCAGTATGACGATCTTGAAGACAATGATAGCGACTCTTTGGATTGGTACCAATCGAACATAAGTGGCTACTATAAGTTCAATATCAAGATCGGTTACTTAAACATTAACAGCGTGGTTAACAAAATCGATGAGGTCAAAGAGTTGCTAAATAGAAAGATGTTTGATATTCTGTTTCCAGCCGAAACAAAGATTGACAGTACTGTCTCTTCGCACTTGGTTTCACACCCAGGATTTCGCACCATTCGCAAAGATCGTAAGAAGGGGGCTGGAGGTCTGCTTGCCTACATCAGGAATGACCTCTCGGCATATCGACGCTTAAAACGTGAAAGTAGCGATATTGAATCCATTTGTTTGGACTTCAAGGGCTCCAATAACAGTCGCTTTGTTACAGAAGTCCAACTAAGTGCAAGGAATCTGACTTTCTCGCTTCCCTATCAACAGCTGCCGAAAATATGTATAACACCAGAAGGGAACTGCTTTTACTTGGAGACTTCAATATGGACATGTATGAGAATAGAGCAGAAAGCCGTTTTCCTCTTACAAGGCTGGTTGACTTTGTAATCGATTCTGTCTCTCAAACCGAATCGATAATCCGACAAGAGTAACTAAAACATCTAAAAGTCTCATAGATGTTTTGTTAACTAGTCATGCGGAACGTTATGCTACAAGTGGCTCTTTACACCTTGGACTGAGCGATCACGACTTAATCTTTACAGTGCGAAAAAATAAGAATTCAAGGCCAAAGCCGCGCTTGATCGAGTTTAGGAGTATGAAGAATTTTAAATTGCCTGACTTTTTGGTTGACTTAAAAAGGGTCCCATGGTCTTCGGCCTACACATTCGACAATGCCGATGATGTATGGGCTCATTGGCGAGCACTTTTCAAAGATGTTCTTGACCAGCACGTGCCCCTAAAGAAAAAGTGGATTCGAGGCGACCAGTTACCATGGATATCACCTGATCTGCTGCGTGAAATTTCGCACCGAAATAAATTATTCAAGCGCCACAAGCGACATCCTACATCTACTTCTTGGGATGACTATAAGTGGCAACGTAACAAAGTTACGTCGCTAAAGCGCAATGCTGTGAAAAGGTTCTGCTGTGACAACTCCTTGAGTGCTAAACATCCGGGCGAATTTTGGAGGAAAATGAAGCCCCTTTTGCCAACTAGTTCATGTAAAAACATACAAGGCGTTGTTTGCGACCCTGGGCGTGTGGCCGAAGTCTTTAATGATTACTTTGCCAATGTTATCCAGCTAGGGCATAGATCTGACACTGACTACACTGACCATCCGAGTATAAGGGCAATAAGCAATGTTCGTTTCTCAAGCGAGTTTAATTACTCCCCAGTCAGTACCTCATATATCTGTAACATTTTAGATAACCTTAATCCAAGAAAGGCAGTTGGGGTAGACGGCATTTCACCACGAATCTTGCGTTTGGGATCCCCAGTACTTGCCGAAAAGGTGACAAATTTGATCAACTTCTGTATCCTGAATCGTTCATTGCCGTCTGAATGGAAGCAAGCGCGCCTTACTCCTGTCTTTAAACGAGGTGTTGACACAGACAAAGCAAACTACCGCTGTCTCAATATTAACTTCGCTATCTAAAGTGTTTGAGAAAGTCATTTACGACCAAACTTGGAATGCATTTCATAACGTTTTGTCTTCAAACTTATCTGGATTTATGAAAACTCACTCTTGCTGCACTGCATTGCTAAAAATGACAGAAGATTGGAGGAGCAGTATTGATAACAAGGAAGCTGTAGCGGCGGTCGCTGTGGACTTGAGCAAAGCGTTTGACGTCATAGACCATAGCCTTCTGCTCGCGAAGTTGAAGGCCTATGGCTTTTCTACACGTGCATTGGAACTGATGTCCACTTACCTGCTAGGTCGTCAACAATGTGTCAGATTAGATGGCGTATGCTCTGACTTCAAAACAGTTAAATCTGGCGTTCCTCAAGGTTCACTATTGGGTCCGTTGTTGTTCAACATATTCATTAATGATTTGAATTTTTGTGTTCCTAATGTCTCATTGCGGCTGTACGCTGACGACACGACTACCTACCTGTCAGATGTATCTCCCACCATTCTAGAATTTTCCTTCAACAAGGATCTCCAGGCTCTTTCGTCGTGGTTTGAGTCCAACTATTTAACAGTGAACTGTGCTAAGACTCAAGCATTATCTGTCGGACCCTGTGCCTATCATTATTCTTTATTTCTTAATAATGCTCAAATAGAATTTCTCCGATCTATCAAGATTCTTGGAGTAACTTTAGACAAGGACCTATCCTATAAAGAACACATATCAGATCAACTAAAGAAAGCCTATGCCAAGGCTTCTGCTCTGAGAAGAATAAGGCGTTTTCTTCCTCATGATGCAATGATAAAACTTTATAAAGCATTTATTTTACCTCATCTCGAATACTGTGGTCCTTTGTTTGTAGGCATAGGTACGGGTCAACGCAACCGTCTTGAAGATGGCAACTGTTATATTTTGAGAACATTAATCGGGCACAACAAGTTAATGTCATACGACGAACTGCTCACTGCGGCTAGCATGACATCTTTATATTGTAGGCGCACATCAGGCGTTAATACTTCTTTTTAAATGTCTAAATGGTACGGGTCCTACATATATTGCTAGCCTTTTTAAATACAGGCATACACCGTATAGGCTAAGAGGCGAGGGCTTGAATTTGGAATTGTAAATTTAAGAAGAATTCTATCACTTATTCATTAACTAAGTTATGGAACAGTTTGCCTTCTCATGTGCGTCTTTCAAGTGATTTTAGTGACTTCAGAAGTAAATTGCAGGGTTGCAGTTTTTTAGAACGTGTCTTATAGTGTACAATTGTAGCTTTTAACTGCTTTTAGATCGAGTTTTAGCGTTTTCCAAGTCACGTTTTTAGTATGTGGCTTTTTGTTGTTTTTAATATTGAATTGTATTATATGGCTGTAATTATTATAGATTTTATTCATACACGTTCGTATTTTGAACGAGTTTTATAGCTCTTTGACGTAACATGTTAAAATAAATGATTGATTGATTGATTGATTGACAGAAGAAGATATAAATGAATACTTAGCTCCTTATCCAGTGTAGTTCTTGTGTTGAATTTGATGAGTATTAGCGAGAGCCCGACAGTCCATCCTCCGATTTTTCAAGGTAACTCAAAGGAAGGTTAGTCGCGGTCTTAAAACACACTAAAACCCATCAAATTCAACACAACAACCACACTGGATAAAGAAGTAAGTTTTCTTTATTGATATCTTCGACTGTTGGGATATTTTCGAGCAAATAATGGCAATTTTCGGGGTTAGTTCGTGAGCCCATGAGGCCTGTGGAGAGACATGAAACTCTCCCTGGTAAATGCAAATTTACTCTGTGTAGGAAATATTGTGTTTGGTTGCTTTTCCTCGACTTCAAAAGTAGTATTTTACATAAAACATAATATAAGGAATGTTCAAGATGATAAAGAGAGGCTAGAAACGAAAAGAAACTGGATTAAACGATCGAATTTACATTTGAAAACCATCTCTTCCCAGTCGTTCTACCCACTTCGGGTTTTTGGTGAGAACTCATCGTAGTGCAACTTGACAGGATGACTTGAACACACAGAGATGTGCAGAAGGGATGCACAGTACGCAAAATCTCTGATCTCATTCTCGTTGTCGATGCTAACATCCTCTATTGTACAATCATGTACAGTAATTAGAGTAACTATCTGGCATTGTAACAAATCAGGTTTGAGGAAAATAGACAAAGATTCAAAATTTTCACGTTTTTTGAAGGTACTGATTTCTAAAAACCGGCGACGTTTTAAAAAGCCTAGCTTTGGCATAATTAGGATGGAATTGTTTATTAACATGAGAGTAATGAGTGACGCAAAATTAACGTTTGTCATTTAAAGTGCCCCTGTGACCAAAAAATCAATGCAATATGTGTGTACGCCACAGAAGTAATATGCAGCACGGGGGTTTTGGGCTTTCAGACTTTTAAACTCACGCTTTGCATATATAATAAGCTGCGTTCACACGCTGAAATTTTAAGCTAGTGAGCCTCTGACGTCACTTTTCCTTGGATCCAACCGTCTGATGTCCAATCGGTCAGTTTTGAACGTGAGTAATGGCGGACCGTGAAATCCAAAACTTACACTCAAAGTAAACGGCCTTTGGATAAAAATCAAAGCTCAAAATTTTGCCAGTCAGGTGTTAAGCAAACACACTTTCAAAGTCTGAAGGAAAAAAGGAGGTGGTTTTTTTTTATCACAGGGGCAGTTTCAAACTGGAGGGAGCTAGAGCTTCTTAAACCTTTTTACCACCTTGACGCATTTCACTTTGCACAGTTTAATTAAGGGTTTATGCATTAAAAACTTTTTTTCCATTCATTTCAACAATGAATGACGTCTGAAACCTAAGACATAAATTGTTTTTCAAATATAAAACTAGCTGTGAGCAGTCTACCGGGGATGGATAGATCAATTTTATTCATATATGATCAGTAGCTCTGATTTAATGAGCTTGAATCACGTAACGAGATGCAGGCCGTGTACGTGCGTGACGGGGGTTTAATGTTAATTTATAATAAAAGGGGCAACATATTATTGTTGAACGTTTTTATTCTTGGATATTGCATGAATTTGTAGGAGAGAGTATGTGTTCCAGTGGAGTTATAGAGCCACCCAACCATCCAGTTCGTATCGCGCTTACATAGAGAAAGATGTGAAATGAAATTATACGTAACGATATGGATAACTTTCCTGAAATGACAAATCAAACTCACTCTGAGTAATGATTAGTTACTTGATACACTCGAATGCTGCTCATTAAAAATATCTGAGTAATCAGAGCAATTAAAAGCTACTCAATTTGAGCTCAAATGTACTGACCCGCCCACAATGCAGAATAGCGCATTCCACTTATTCCCCAAGTTACTCAGGAAAGCTACTAAATTTGTGGTCTTATGGAGTACCGGTCATACTATTGTGAATAACGCATTGTACTCATTCTCAATAATTGAGAGCTACTCAATACGCTTTGCTCAGTAAGATTATCTCACTGTACAGAGATCATGCATAGGTTCATTTTAATCACTGAGTTACAAAACGGTACTCATCGTCACTTAAACCACTTAGTTGCTGAGGAGCCATAAAAGTCGACATGGATGTATTCCTTGGAGACTATACATAATGTTCGTTACAATAACAAAGAGAATACATTTAGGTGGATAATTTATAATACCAACTATTTGGGACATACAACTCTAATATTTGAAAAGCTGCTCACTGAGCAAAGGGTTCATAAAAATTCATCTAGCTAAATTCAAGTGAACTTGAAAACTGGCAAAAAGCCACTTGCAAGAAGTAGCTATTGTTGTAGGACAATTGTAATACCTAAATAACAAGAATGCACCTTATTCTGCATGCTTTACAGTTGATGCACTTCCTACATCAGTCATGATATTAAGTACATGATGTTTTCACCGGCAACTATCAAAAACAGCTTAAGATAATCATTTCAAGCTAGTAGATGTACTCAATCAAAACTGTTACAGATTGTGCGGTCTATTTTCTTACTGGATAAAGGGGGTAGTTTCTAAAGAAACTGGTGTTGCATCAGTGGGGATGTAGTACACAAAAATTTGGTTTTATCAACAGAGTTGATAATGTAAATTGGCCACCGTACAGGGATTCTAAAAGCTGATGCTTCCAGCATTAGCCCTTCATCACAGCGAATAAATTAAGGGTTGTGTGTAGTTTTTATAGTAGAGTAGGAGCTATGCTTTTGCCGGTAACATACCAACGTGAAAAACAGGGATACATTAGTTAAGTGAAAAGCGTTCGTTAATACCGTGGGGATTAAGGGTGCCGATTTGGAAGATTAATTTTTGTTTCAGATTCTTGCGGCTTTCCGTCGTAAACCTAGATGTAAAGAAAGGCCGCAGATAGCCAATGTATAGTTTATTAAATGACGTACGGGTTATGTCATAAATGACATTTGCAGAGGTACATGTGAAACGATCGGTGATCTTAACAGATCGCTTAGGTCCCGATATTTTGCTATTGTTAAGAATGAAAGGACAAGTTTTTGCATTGTGAGCGTGCGCATTTGAAAGTGCTGGGTTGCTCGTTAGTTTTGAGTGTGCTTCTAACTAAAAAGTTGCCTACGTTTTTGTCGCATTTGAATGAAATTAGTGGTGGTTGCGGAAAGATTCAACCAGTCTCAGGATCCTCTTGGAGTTAAAGATCATAGCTTCACTTAAGAATAATAGTTTTGACTGGGTGATCATGAGGATGGAAAGTGAATAGAATTCTGTCATTCTTCTCCTTTTGTGACGTTGGTATTGCTGACTGTCCATATTTCACCACAGACACAGGATAGCCACCTTTTTTGAAAAACTAGCACATCTCCTCTGATTTGCTGGAATAGTCGGAGTCATCACTACATAGATGTTGAAGTCTAAGAAATTGTGAATAAGGAATGGAGTTTACGTGTGATAGATGTGACTGTGAGAATCTGGAGGTTTGTAGTGCACACTGGTACATAAACAGCTGCCACTGAAGTTTCCAAAATTTCTCAGGTATATTTAAGAGCCGGATGAAAGGAATTAACGGCACTGTTATAAATTGATAGAGTTCTGCTGTGCTGGATGAAATAGCGCCACTCATCAACGCAGCATCACTCGTCACTACACCATTAATTTGTTTGTAATAGCTGCCGGCAAATGAAAAACAGTTAAGGGGAAAAACTAGTTTGGCAAGGCAGAGTAGCATTTCGGAGCTTAGTTCTTTGACAGTGCCTTGATGAAAAAAGTGTTTAAGTGCTTGAAGACCTTCGCTATTGGGAATGACTGTGTATAGAGATGTAATGTCCATGGGGAAAATAAGTTTGTCTTGGCCGGAGAAATTGAAATCACGGAAAACAGTTGAGACACTCACTGTTAATAACCGTACAATGTATGTCATTCAAGTCAGCACATCCACAACCCCCCTTCCCCCCCAAGAAAAGTTGTTTTCTTCTGCATTTGCCATTCAAACTAAAGGGTATCAACATTGAAAAAGGAGGGAGGGGAGGGAGGGACGTTGGGACTTTTCTTATAAACTGGAAGATGGGTTTTAGGAAGAAGAGGTGAATTTTCGATTCAGTGTCTCCACCTTTTTGCAACTGGTTGTAGGTCCCATGCATGTGCCCATTGCTACACCATTAATTTGTTTGTAATAGCTGCTGGCGAATGAAAAAAAGTTAAGGGTGAGAACTAGTTTGGCAAGGTGGAGTAGCATTTCCGAGCTTGGTTTTTTGACAGTGTGTTGATCAAAAAAGTGTTTAAGTGCTCTAAGACCTTCGCTATTGGGAATGACTGTGTCTAGAGATGTAATGTCCATGGTGAAAATAAGTTTGTCTTGGCTGGAGAAATTGAAAACTCGGAAAATTTGTAGTGCATGTGTACTATCTTTAATGCATGATGGCAAAGATTTCACGATAGGCATCATTCTGTCTAAGTAGCTAGAAATGGGTTCGGTAGGGCGACCTGGGTTGCTTGGTTTGTAAATTTTTGGCAAGAAGTAAATGCATGAAGTTTTGGGGGTGGTGATGATGTGATAAGTTGCAGTGTCCGGTAATTCTTGATTGACTATAAGATTCTTAACGGGATCTTTGACAAGTTTTTGATTTGTGGTGAGATCTTTCTCGACTCTGGCATAATACCAGGTGCCGCAAAGTTTCTTTTTGGTTAAGGTCGGACCGCCAAACAACGTCCGCACTACCTTTACTGGCTGATTTGACATTGCGTTTACTAAGATTTTTAAGTGCCGTTCACTCTTCCGAGAAAAGGTTGGAAAATTTAGTGTCACAGTTGAATTTAAGTCTGTGAATGTCATGACGGCATTTTTTTGGTGAAAAAATCTAGAGGCAAATTGTCCCTCTACTGGACAGATTTTAGAAAGTTCGGAGAGGCACTGAAGAAGTTGTTTGTAAACTACATTTCGTTTTTGGCACATAGCTTTGATTGTGATCCTCACAATATTACGTGAAAAAGCTTGTTGCTTTTTTGTGTACAATGCGTCTTTTTTGCGCAAAAGTTTGTTTTTGAAGTACAGATAGAACTAATTTCTAGGTTCTGAAGGCCGCGCTTCACTTCTTGAATTCAACTTCTGCGGTACAGTCACTGTCTTTTCTGATAAAGGAAACTCCAGCTAAAAAGTTGACCATTCAATTTCGACTGGTCTTCTGACTGTAACAGGTTTGTATCCCGTTTGTCATGATTGTCTATTACGTAATGAATAGTTTATGTAAGAAATAAATAATTTATTTCCTACACACAACTTAATTCTTGATTCGAAAATTGTAAAGAGCAGCTTATATAATAAAAGTAAAGCACATACACATAAAGAAGCAAACATTGAGGAGAAAAGTGGACGAGTGTCAGAAATGAGTTGAAAATCATCATTACAAAGCTCCTTATTTGTTACGAAAGTGCGCTTTCTGTTACAAAGTGCCCTACCTAGGTTACAAAAGTCCCCTTTTTTCGTTACCAAAGTGCCCGTTTCCCGTTACAAAGTACCCAAGACTACGGGTCTCTCTCTCTCTCACTCCTTTGGTTTCTGTTCTAGTCTTAGGTCCTGCAGGCATCATGCAACCTTATCAGGGCTTATAAAGATATAACAAAAATTGCAATACAGAGACAAGAGCAGCTCTATACAAATTAAAAATAAGCACTCAGCTTTAAGTTTATATTTAATTTAAATAACAATAATTTAATAATTTATATAGCATTTTACAACTTCCAATGCTTTACAGACTTAAAAATAATTATAATGATACTCATTTAAATGTTAAAAAAAGAAGGAAAAAAAAGGTGCTTCAAATCAAAATACTTACGGAAGAGAAGTTTTACAGTGGTGATTATATTGACGTGAACACCTAAAATATCTCTGGAATGTTTATTGTGTTGTAACCAATCACAGGCAAGATTTTCACACCACAGAAACCACCGGCAATGAACGGTTTCGTATCTGTCACAGAACAAATTAGTTTTGTTTTGTTTTAACATTCAGTCTTTTTACAAGTAAGCAATTGCTTTCGTTCCTTTTTTTACAGTATGTGCTATAATAGCAAAGAATACAGTTTTGAGCGATTCTGAAATAAATTACAAAGCCAATATGCCGGGCCGACGCACGCGACGGTTTGGCG
>NC_090885.1:50861614-50869114 GCF_036669925.1 Montipora capricornis
GCACACTGATTTCCAGAGTGCCCGTTGCTCCAAGGGAATAAATCCACTAAAAATAACCTCCCAACTCAATTCCTTCATAGAATCGCACAAGAGATGTTGAAGCTCCATTGTCAATTCACTCGCTACACAATGCCTTTGTCCACAATGCCTTTGCTACGATACATTTATTTCGAGATTTCCTCGCTTGCAACTTCAAAAACAGCCTTGTTCATGTATATAGGACACTCATGCAGTTGACAAAGTACGCTGGGTAAATACAATTAGCCGGACCAGGGGTAGGCAGCAACAATTTGTCAACACGCAAACCAAACTGCTTCCCGGGTACCCTCATACTTTATTTGCTAAACCCACAAAGGGGCGCATTGTTTCCATCGATCAATCAAAATCAAGTCGAGTCATGTTTACAAAATATCTCACAAACTCAGAGGAAACCTATTGCAGACAATTTTCGCACGGATTCTCAGAAAAATCTTATTTCTAAATGCCATGTGGTAGAAGAAAGTTTCAGTTCTTCTTTTTCATGATGTAAGTACATTGTTTTAAGTTTTATTTCGTGCTTTCGGACTCGTAAATTTGACGTTCGCACACATTCACACATTTTTTCGCACCTCGTGTCTTTGCTAGATTTTCATGGCTTTGAAATTTTCTGGTAGCCTTTTCAGGATTCAACTGAATGGAGATCAACAAGAAATTGTCCAGTTTGCTGCCAAAGGCCAAAACCTTCTGATCACGTGTCAAGCTGGAATGGGGAAGAGCAAGGTTGCTATGTGAATAATAGCAACACTCAATGCACTTGGAAGAACTGTGGGTACAGTCTGCTCCAGTGGTAATTCTTGCCAAGTGTATGATCATGGAATAGCATCGACAGTTCACTCGATGTACGGTCTTATGACTGCTGATTTGCCATGGCGCCAACTGATCAATCGATCTATTGGGTTAGGGCTATCGACGTGATAATGTGGGATGAGGCAAGCATGTCTAGTCAAAGGTTGTTTGAATTTGTGAACTGCCTTCATCACAAACTTGCAGATGATGAGGTAAATTGTACTTTCCCATTTGCCAGAAACCAACTTATTCTTGTTGGAGAATTCCTGAAGTTGCAGCCTGTTCCTAATATATTTGACAAAGGGTGATACATGTTCAAGTCACCTTTGTTTGATTTGGCGATAAGCCATCGTTTTGCGTTAACTAAAATGATGTGCCAATCTGAGAACGACAAGCATTTCCTAAATGCTCTTGCTGAGATAAGACTCGGTCGGTTTTCAAAATATTCGAAGGAATATATTTTTTCCTTCACAAGAAATTTGTATGCAGACTTAGAGGAAAGTGCCATGCACATGTATTTTTCCACAAAATACCAGTGACACTGATGAATAGAAAGGAACTTGACAAATTACCACGAGCACTCTTGGTGTACAATGTATCATTTGAAAATGATAATTCCAGGAGCATGGGCTGGCTAGGGGTGGAGGTATTGCAGCTGAAGCGAGGATGTAAGGTTATGCTTGTGTGGAACTTCTCAGACAACCTAAAGAATGGAAGCGTGGGTGTTTTTACTGGAATCCGAGGTGACGATCTTTTGGTTTTCTTTAAAGATGTTGGCGTGGTTGTGATTTCCTGGCAAACATGGAACAGGACAAACTTGACAGGGCAAAAAATGGGAGGTGTCACACAGTTTCCCCTTGTTTTAGCTTATGCTGTTACTTGCCATAAGTCTCAAGGGCTAACACTTGTTTCTGCCTTTTCCACTGCTCACTAGAGTATGTTTCTGCACTAATTTATGTTACTATTTCAAGAGTCAAATCTCCTGAACATATACAGATTCTCGATTTTAGTCCTCGACAACTTTTAAGACCCCCAAGAAGGGCAGTACAGATTTGCTCTTCGCAACATCCAGATGCCCAAGTCGCGGACATGTCCTGTTACTGAAACAAAAATATTAATTCTGATATTTAACATTCCATGAAAGATCGATATCAAGAGCTTGAAGAAGACGATGATCCTTTCTCCTTTCCTTCAGAACTGCTGGATGGTCCAGCAAGAGCGTCATTTAAAGACAAGGAGATAGCAGTTCCGATGGAATTGAAGGAAGTGTACCGCTAGCTGTTGACCAGGGTTTGTGCTGGATTTTGTCTATAAAATTCCCGGAGTATTCAAGGAGTTTTCAAAAACCAGAAATTGAGTCTTCTAGAAGTTCTTACAAGACGATTTTTATGACATGCATAGTGTTTCAATGTTTCTTTGTTATGGTAACAGTGCATTTTAATTTTTGGTTTTACTGTTTCCCTAATAGCCAATTTTAGCCTCAATTTTTGAAATGTCTCTTTACTTAGCATGGTGCAATTTCGACAATTTTCACACAAGCAAAAATTGAAGCGGATTTCCACAAAATCCTTTTTGCAAGGTCCCTTTAAGTGCCCTTAAGGTAATTCCCGTGAAATTGTTCTACTATCAAACTTTTTTGCATAATTAACATTCATGATATGAACATCAAAAAAATGCAATAAAAAAATGGAGTCACTGTTTTTGTTTACGCGAATCAGAATTAGTCTTGGTTACTTGAAAGACACAAAATTTTATTTTGGTAATAAAGCTTCTTTTATTCACATAAGCAGTATGGCTTCATTTACACCGTTTTTTATTGCCTGGTTGTAGGAATAGTGCACTTTGTTTTTTGGGACAGTTCCGTGGTTAGCTTGAAGTCCTCGCCTTGGCTAAAATACACTCAGTAAGGAACTGTTTTCCAAAAATATTCATCAATCAAACTTTTTTTCTTCTTCAAATATGTTCTTTATTAGACTGTTCTTAGCAAATACCTGGGAAAAAAACTCGAGGGTCATCGTGCTCGTTTGAGAGAAAAGGAGCATTTACTTCACTATTGGGCTTAGTTTGAGGGAAATCTCTTACGTTTTGTACGTGCACGTGCTCGTGCGCAGTAGGGATGCCGAATGCAATACTAAGGAATTACCTTTAAGTCCAAAATTGAATTCCAGGGCTTTTCAAGGACTTCAAGGAGTAGCACAAACCCTGCTGTTGACGCACGAGTCTATTCTCACAACTCCCTCGGAAGATGTTATGAAGGGAATCCTGGATTTATTGGCATCTATGAAATCGAATGCTGTCTCCACCTCTTGCGAAGAGAGGAAGGGATGCAGTTCACTGCTTGTTAAACAAAGCTCTTTAAACAAGGTGAAATGCTTTGCGAAGCGAGTTTGGTTCCACTGTTACCTTATGGTAGAAAGCCACGTTGTCAAAATCCAGACGAGAATGTAGTTGAAATTGGCCGTTAAGGGTTTATCAAGGGTTTAGCGGTATTGAATTTTCATGTTACGTTTGTGCCTTACTTCATGCAATGGCAGGCACGCCACCCCAAAGGGATCTGACAGTTCAGCTGGCAATTTCGGAACAGTTGGTTTCTGTTGTTAAATAGCAAAGACAAAAAGAGGCTATCCATTTTGATGTTGATCAAATGAGCGGAGTAGGTCGATTAAAAGTACGGAATGTTGGTGGTTGGGCTGTGAGGAAGGTTCTCAATCGTTCCAGGAAATACATTCAAAGAAATATGTTTACAAAGTGCATTTCAACTCTGGCCAGAGTTAAAACAGTATCCCACCTGAACATGAACAGCGACGACTGTGTAAGAACTATAGTTGACGTAGGATGGTCGTGTAGCCGCAGGGCAAAAAATGGGAGATGTCACACAGTTTGCCCTTGGTTTAGCTTATGCTGTGACCTGCCATAAGTCTCAAGGGCTAACACTTGTTTCTGCCATTGTCCACTGCTCACGAGAGTATGTTTCTGCATTAATTTATGTTGCAATTTCAAGAGTCAAATCTCCTGAATATATACAGATTCTGGATTTTAGTCCTCGATAACTTTTAAGACCACCAAGAAGGGCAGTAGAGATTTGCTCTTCGCAACATCCAGACGCCCAAGTCGTGGATGTGTCCGGCTGCCGAAACAAAAATATCAATTCTGATATTTTACATTCCACGAAAGATCGATATCAAGAGCTTTCCTTCAGAACTGCCGGATGGTCCAGCAAGAGCGTCATTTGAAGACAATGACATAGCAGTTCCAATGGAATTGACGGAAGTGTACCGCTCGCTAGCTGTTGACGCACGAGTCTATTCTCGCAACTACCTCTGAAGAAGTTATGAAGAGAATCCTGGAATTGTTGGCATCTAAACGAATGCTGCCTCCACCTCTTGCGAAGAGAAGAATGGATGCAGTTCACTGCTTGTTAAACAAAAGCTCTTTAGACATGGTGAAATGCTTTGCCAGCTTCTCAGGCTGAGCTAATGCGATTTCCGTTAGTTATAATTCTGTGGGTTTCCACTGCTAAAAGAAAGACAAGGCTGCACACTGATTTCCAGAGTGCCCGCTGCTCCAAGGGAATAAATCCACTAAAAATAACCTCCCAACTCAATTCCTCCATAGAATCGCGCAAGAGATGTTGAAGCTCCATTGTCAATTCACTCGCTACACAATTCTGTCCACAATGCCTTTGCTACGATACATTTATTTCGAGATTTCCTCGCTTGCAACTTCAAAAACAGCCTTGTTCATGTATATAGGACACTCATGCAGTTGGCAAAGTACGCTGGGTAAATACAATTAGCCGGACCAGGGGTAGGCAGCAACAATTTGTCAACACGCAAACCAAAAATGCTTCCCGGGTACCCTAGTGCTTTATTTGCTAAACCCACAAAGGGGCGCATTCTTTCCATCGACCAATCAAAATCAAGTCGAGTCATGTTTACAAAATATCTCACAAACTCAGAGGAAACCTATTGAGCGCAATTTTCGCACGGATTCTCAGAAAAATCTTATTTCTAAATGCCATGTGGTAGAGGAAAGTTTCAGTTCTTCTTTTTCATGATGTAAGTACATTGTTTTAAGTTTTATTTCGTGCTTTCGGACTCGTAAATTTGACGTTCGCACACATTCACACATTTTTTCGCTTCTCGTGACTTTGCTAGATTTTCATGGCTTTAAAATTTTCTGGTAGCCTTTTCAGGATTCAACTGAATGGAGATCAACAAGAAATTGTCAAGTTCACTGCGGAAGGCCATAACCTTCTGATCACGTGTCAAGCTGGAATGGGGAAGAGGGAGGTTGCTAAGCGAATAATAGCAACACTCAATGCACTTGGAAGAACTGTGGGTACAGTCTGCTCCAGTGGTAATTCTTGCCAAGTGTATGATCATGGAATTGCATTGACAGTTCACTCGATGTACGGTCTTATGACTGCTGATTTGCCATGGCGCCAACTGATCAATCGATCTATTGGGTTAGGGCTATCGACATGATAATGTGGGATGAGGCAAGCATGTCTAGTCAAAGGTTGTTTGAATTTGTGAACTGCCTTCATCACGAACTTGCAGATGATGAGGTAAATTGTACTTTCCCATTTGCCAGAAACCAACTTATTCTTGTTGGAGAATTCCTGAAGTTGCAGCCTGTTCCTCATATATTTGACAAAGGGTGATACATGTTCAAGTCACCTTTGCTTGATTTGGCAATAAGCCATCGTTTTGCGTTAACTAAAGTGATGTGCCAATCTGAGAACGACAAGCATTTCCTAAATGCTCTTGCTGAGATAAGACTCGGTCGGTTTTCAAAATATTCGAAGGAATATATTTTTTCCTTCACAAGAAATTTGTATGCAGACTTAGAGGAAAGTGCCATGCACATGTATTTTTCCACAAAATACCAGTGACAATGATGAATAGAAAGGAACTTGACAAATTACCACGAGCACTCTTGGTGTACAATGTATCATTTGAAAATGATAATTCCAGGAGCATGAGCTGGCGAGGGGTGGAGGTATTGCAGCTGAAGCGAGGATGTAAGATTATGCTTGTGTGGAACTTGTCAGACAACCTAAAGAATGGAAGCGTGAGTTTTTGTACTGGAATCCGAGGTGACGATCTTTTGGTTTTCTTTGAAGATGTTGGCGTGGTTGTGATTTCCTGGCAAACATGGAAGAGGACAAACTTGACAGGGGAAAAAATGGGAGGTGTCACACAGTTTCCCCTTGTTTTAGCTTATGCTGTTCTTGTTTTAGCTTATGCTGTTACTTGCCATAAGTCCCAAGGGCTAACACATGTTTCTGCCTTTTCCACTGCTCACTAGAGTATGTTTCTGCACTAATTTATGTTACTATTTCAAGAGTCAAATCTCCTGAACATATACAGATTCTGGATTTTAGTCCTCGACAACTTTTAAGACCACCAAGGAGGGCAGTACAGATTTGCTCTTCGCAACATCCAGATGCCCCAGTCGCGGACATGTCCTGCTACTGAAACAAAAATATCAATTCTGATATTTAACATTCCATGAAAGATCGATATCAAGAGCTTTAAGAAGACGATGATCCTTTCTCCTTTCCTTCAGAACTGCTGGATGGTCCAGCAAGAGCGTCATTTAAAGACAAGGAGATAGCAGTTCCGATGGAATTGAAGGAAGTGTACCGCTAGCTGTTGACCAGGGTTTGTGCTGGATTTTGTCTATAAAATTCCCGGAGTATTCAAGGAGTTTCACACAAGCAAAAATTGAAGCGGATTTCCACAAAATCCTTCTTCAAGGTCTCTTTAAGTGGCTTTAACGTAATTCCCGTGAAATTGTTCTACTATCAAACTTTTTTGCATAATTAACATTCATGATATGAACATCAAGAAAATGCAATAAAAAAATGGGGTCACTGTTTTTGTTTACGCGTCAGCAGGCTCTTAAAATGGGGTATTTTTACTGGGTGTGCGTTAAAAATTTGAATCACCTTCTTACAGAATTTAGCAACTTTTCTGAAGATGTAATCAATTCCTATCTGCGACAGTTCTCATTAGTAGTTCCAATGTACAGTCCTGATCCATCCCAACAAAACTGGACAGTTATTTTTTAGGTTTTCAGTAATTCCAATTCACACTATGAATGTTTCTTTCAGTGAAATCAAGCTCATCCAGGACCACTGGCCAGCAAAAAGGTCTTGTCAGGACACCAGCTGGCCAGTTGGATGCGACAGAGGCAGCACAAAAAGGGGTAAGATAAAACACTGTCATAATAAATTAGTTCCATATGTACATGTCTAGTTCTTTTCAGATGTGCTTGTGGCCTAGGCTTTAGCTGGGATCTTTTGTTTTATCTTAACCTGTTCAAAGCATACTTCCAAAGCTGGTAATTAGAAACCATAGTTATTGCAAAGTTGTGAGATCATTAGCTTTATGCTTAATAACTACCAATACCAATTACAGCTATGAATGCACAGTTACACTCGTGCAATATGATTTAAAGAGTACCCTGCAAAAAAAGCCTGCAAAAATCAACCACTTGTACTAGCTCGAGCTTTTTGTTATCTTGGTCCTTTCCTCAGTGTTCACAGTTAAACTACCCCATGCAAAAAGTCCATTAGCAAGGAACAAAACACCAATAAATCGATTGACATTACAAACAATGCCAGGAATCAACACTCCAAGCAAATGCCTTAAATGGCTGTACTTA
>NC_090885.1:50874114-50891614 GCF_036669925.1 Montipora capricornis
TCCAAAGACGAGCCAGGTAAAGTTTATGTTAAACAGAGCAGCTCCTCTCCTGAAGAATCTTTAATGCTGTTAAAGAATCGAACCGTCCTTCCAACAGCCTCAAAGCTTCCAGCCAAAATAAATCCTACAGGGCTGAGCCAAGAACGCAAGCAATATCTTTATCGAGAAATCCGACAGTTTTGCAAGCCTGGAACAGAGGATCTGGTTGCACCGGCTCCATGAACGTACCAATGACAAAAAAACTAAAAAGTATTGTTTAGAAACCCAAGAATTATTGTTGTTTAGCCACTTCGAAATTTGTGTCCTAATATTTTGCAATTTAATTCCTCAGTTTTGACTCTGAGAACGGTATTTATTCTTTAAACTACACCGCCACCATAATAATCAGAACTCCTAGCGTGAACAAGACCTTTAATTAATGTAAGACAACAGCTGTGAAGGAAAACGTAGTAAAACAGTAAATTCAAAGGAGTTGCGCTATGAGTTTACTTTGAATTTGCAAGCTGAGAGATTTGAATGCATCAAGTTATGATCCTCTAACTGCACTGTTTGCTATCGCCCCACAAGACCTTGCAAACTTGTCAGAAGCCGACAAGTGAAGATTTTTGTTGTTCTTTCGACAGAAAGTGCGCTAGTGTGCAGTGGCTTTGCATGTCATTTGCAGTCGCAAACAAAAAAAAAAACCTCTTAATTGTGTGGGGGATAAAGATGAGAAATGTGTCGTTAACAGTAAACTGAAAGATAATTATTGTGTTAAGTCCTTCTCTTCCTCTTTCACTGTGAATAAAATAATTATAACACACCAAACCAACACGATGTCCAGTGTGCGTGAGATGAAACGCGCGAATTTTCGAGCGAAATTTCGTTGCGATATAGCGAAAATTTGAGTGCTTATCGAAAGTTCGCAGTGAGCATTTGCATTTACATTTAAGTTAACGTTCGAAAAAGGTCCGGCGAAGCCCTCATCAGAGACCACCCTGGGAATTTGCGTGACCAAAATTATAAACAATAGAGGGTGGTCGCTTTCAAGAGCTTTCAGCAAAAGTCTGTAGGATTTTAAAATTATTATTGATGGTAGAAAAGATAACGTTCGGGAATGCACCTATTAAAAACTGGAAACTTCTTTCTTCGTTTGCGGGAATGGTCTTGTATGAAAGCTTTCAATTAGAGTAGAAGTGACATTTTGAACATGTAGCCGCGGCTTAAAACTTTTGCACGCTATTTATTTATTACCCTCCTACAATATCTCAATTTCTTGACTTAATTTGTTGAATGTGTATTTTTTCTTTGCGTGATACTTGCATGACTTGAAAACCAAGAATAGTGGGCATGTAAGCAAATTCGAAATGGCGCCTGTCAACAACGACAATTTGAATATATTTCTTGACAAATAAACCCTTTTTCAAATGCCGCATATAAATTATTTGAACATACACGTGAACCCAGCAGTTCTGTTCCAGTTCAGTTAGATAAGCCCAGATCCCAAATCTGCTAAGCCGCCTGATTTCAGGTATATGCTTCAAGGTACGGCAGTTCTCAAAAATCAGAAACATCTCGGTGGGTCGAGATTTTGCTACTGTTTGTTGCTCATGCATGTCATCGAAACAAAAGATTCGGCATGTCCAGAGGATAAGACAATCCACAATCCTCCTCCAGAAGAGGAGGGAGTGTGGCCCAGTTGTTAGGGCGCGAAGATCGCGAGTTCAAGACCCGCTCTGACCACTCGCTGAATTTGTTCCTGGTAGTCCCTGGTTCAACTTCCCAGCTACACTTGTAAATAGCCAACTGGTTTGCCTCAAGGCAGTTGGGATTCTTAACAGTTGTTGTTGTTGTGTTCTGTTGTTTCGTTGATTGTTTCACTGGCCCTGAAAAGCCCCTATGGGGAGTAGTCAATTAAGTATGTATGTATGTATGTATCTCGCCTTCAATAAAGTAGGCAGGGAAAGGACAAATAAGAAATCTCAGACAAAGAAGTATTTGAGGTTAAGGTTTACAGTATTTGGTTTCTTTTAAAAAATTATGGGAATTTTATGAATAACATAAAACATGCATACCAGATATGGGTCACGCATGGTCACGCGTGACTTGGTTGAGTCGTACACTTGTAAATAGCCAACTGGTTTGCCTCAGGCCACATACTGTAAACTACTCCACCGTTTTTGGGAAAGTTTTTGTGTTAAACTCGAGTCTCTTTTAAAAAGCACATCGATCATCAAAATGTTGACAGGAAAGGCAGAAAGATTCTGAAAAAAGCACAGTGTCATTAGGGCCTCGGCAATTATAATGTTAACACTCTCAGGAGTTTAGAAAGCTCACCCGCTCCGAAAAGGTCGACTTAATCGATCGGCTGAAGATTTTCCTGCGTACTTCTGCCGATGTTCAGCATGGATATACGAAAGCTCGAGTTAATCAAAAGGCTGAAGATTTTCGTTTGTACTTCTGCCGATTTTTTGCATGGATATAGGAAAGCTCGAGTTATTCAAATGGCTCAAGATTTTCGTTCGTACTTCTGCCGATGTTTTGTATGGATACATGAAAGCTTGAGTTATTCGAACGGCTCAAAATTATTGTTGGTACAACTTACTGCCGATTTTTTGCACGGATATATGAGCCGTGCTCACGGGTGGCGAGTATTTTTAAACGGATACCCTGAGTGTTTGAAGGACCGACTTTTACTTTGCACGGGAAGTTGAGTGACGTAAACGACATGTCAGCTCGTTCTCACGGCTTACATAGAGCTTTGAACGACTACCCGTGAAAAACGACTTACCGTAAGGAACGTTTTCGCGTGACAGGTCACAAATACTCACTAGTAGGTCTTTGCTCCTTGAGTGAGTATTTGCAACAGTATCCAATCCGGAAAAAAATATTTGCTACAGTTGCAAATACGGTGGATGTGACATAGGTATATGCTACGGTTACAAATATCAATGGTCAGTATTTGCTACATAACGGAGGTATTTGTTGCCAAAGCAAATACTTACCATAAGGTTTTGCAACCTAAATAGTTATTTGCATTATTCAAAAAAGCATTTTACTTACCGAAATACTAACGAGAAAAGTGAAAAAAAAATTAAAACTGAGTTGATCCTGTATGTCATTGAGGAAAAGCAATCATTTATGTTTGAAGCAAAGGAACATCAAAAGTCAGATTTCATGTTTAATCAAAAGTTGTCTGGTTTTGAAGCGTTAAACCAGACATCGTTTTCAATCTCATCTTAATACACGTACATTGTAAACTGAAAGATCATCCAGTGCACTTGGCAAAAAGGGAAAGGTATTAAATCATACCAGAAGGACTCAAGTAACCGATCGGCCCAGCCTATAGTATTGAGCAAAAGTAATGCAAATGAAGTTCGTCCTTTGTTCTCGGACACGGTTTGAAGCGAAAGATTCACGATCTTCCTCGAAAATTCGAGATAGCGAAATTCAAAGTAGCGAATTTTCGAGGTAACCAAACAAAAATTCGAGATAACGAAATTCGAAGCAGCGAATTTTTGTGACATGAATCGGCGGCCGCCATCAACAACATCGCTGAACAAGCGTATGTACGCGTAAATAAACTAAAGCTGTATCGATTAGATTCAATGATCTGACAGTTTAATTACCTATTCCCAACGAAAAAAAAATGATTGCCTCACACAACAAAAACTGCGATTGCTTCACAAGTATTTTGTTTTAGCAACTTTGATTTTGTAGTCGGCTTATCGATCGGTGAAACTGGGTGCAAATTCTGTTAACAGAAGACTACAAGAAAATGTTTACAGAAGCCCGCTTTTCAAAAACAAACAATGCAGAAGTGAGACAGCGTTTGTAGACAAAAGTTTTATTTTATGAAACACTGCATTTCGCTTTGGAATTAAAACTTAAAAGCTCTCAAATCTCTTTTGCATGGTTTTAGCCAGAGCAATGCATATCTCAATCCCTTCCAGAGGTCAGTCGTACAAAACAGTCTTCGGATGTCTCACCTTGTATACTGAATCCTTGCCGGGTTAAAAGTAATAACCTTGTCTCAATCATTTTCTTCTTTCATATCCACTGTAAGCATCCACTTTAGTGGCACATGGGAATGTTCGAGAAGAGCAAATAAAGGGCGAAATTTCGCATTTATCGAACAGAGTGATTTTTCGCACGAAAATTCGAAGTCAATTTTCGTTCCAAGGGAATTTTTGTTTGAAAATTCGCGTAGTTGGAAACAATAGGCCTTGCGAATTATCATGACTTTTCGTTGAAAATTCGCTTCCATCGAAAATTCAATATTTTTTTGTCGAAAAGCCAGGAAAAGCCGCGAATTTCGGTGAAAAACGTTTGCATTACTTTTGCACAATACTGTA
Source organism: Montipora capricornis (assembly GCF_036669925.1). NCBI lineage: Eukaryota > Metazoa > Cnidaria > Anthozoa > Scleractinia > Acroporidae > Montipora > Montipora capricornis. The sequence continues at coordinate 50,878,449 of NC_090885.1, forward strand.
TGTCTCTTAGAGGCGCCCGCTCACTTGAACAGCATGAGTCTTAAGTCTTCTGTCTTGGTTGGTGACAAGTATCAAGATAAGGTTTGTGTAGCTTTTTTACTATTTACAACGATAAACGTCTTTAAAATTCAAAAATTTTAGATGTAAGACACTAGAGGCTTCTTTTAAATGTATGAATTTTTGAAATCAATTTGTTGTTTGTGATTTTCTTCACGAGAGGGAAATCTCAACCAAACAACGTGAAGAAAGTGGATATAATTGACTGCTAATACAAAACATGGCAGGAATGGAATCGATCATTTCTGAAAATTTTCAGTTTCAGATTATTTACTGTTCAATTACTCAAGTTGACACTTGCAATAATTTTTAAATGTGGGCGCTTGTAAATCAAGGCTGGCCTTTACATTATTACATTATTGTTCTGGTTTGCTGCCAAAGACCTGGCATGCCAACTCTTGGTTGTTCCGTTGCATTTAAAATCTTCCTGCAAAACATGATTCATTTATTGCTTTAACCTTTTGTGCAAGTACAAAAAAAAATTCTTTTACCATGCATATTTTGACATCCATTTATCGAAAAAATAAGCTTTTACAGTCAAAGCCAGGAAACTGAATTCAGATAGCATGGCTGGTTTTATCCTTTCCTACCTTTATTTCCAATTCAGAGAATGATAGAAGACAAAAAACATAAAGATGACAACCCTTCCACTCTTGTCACCACACAAGATCCGCTCAAACTAAAGCGGATGTGGATTCAGAAGAAATGTATTAAGTGCAGGAAAAGTACGCAAAACTGAAGTCAGTACTAAAAAGAGGTGCACGGGATACCTAAACTTTAAGGAAACTAAATGAGTACTTCTCTGGAGAAGAGAAGACCCCCAAGGGAATGGTGAAGTTCTTCCCCTTATCACCTTGTAAAAGCAAGCAAATGCCAATATTACAGCTTCACCAGCATCTGCAGTCAAACACACACAAATTAAGAGCAGGAAGCCTAAGTTATGTCAGAGTATTAGACAAAGCCCCAAGGATTTCATTTAGGCCAATGCATAAGTGAGAAGAGAGAAAGAACAAAGGGGTCGACAGAAAAGGACAAGCAGGAGTATGATAGTGACAATGAGTGTGAAGCTTTAGCAAAGAGATTTCAGACAGGGAAGAAACAAAAGTTAACAGGGTTTTAAAAGTGGAGCTCCAGCGCCAAGCAGAGCCCCATACTCATAGGAACAGGTAGGAATCCATGAGTTGCTTTTCTCATGGTAATCATGGTTGGCGGTATTGTTCATGAGCACAAATGCCTATGTCACACAATTATCAATAATGTCTTAATAATAATAATAACACTTGTGTCCAACATGACAGCAATGCTCCAGATACTCAAGCTGGTTTACAGCATACATCTTTGATAATGGACATAAATGTCAAGGTGAATTGACACCTGTCAAAACAAGGTATCAGCTGACGAGTATCACATGGCCATATCACAGTGGAATTAATGGGGCAAAGTGGTGCTGTTTTTTGAGACATAAGGGTGCACTCATGCAAAACGAAACTCGCGTGGAAGGTGGGCATGGGGCGTGAACAGGCCTAAAACGCACATGGAATGTGGAGTCCCGCGTGGAAGTCTAGGGCCGCAGAGTCCCAGTGGTGGGTATTTCGAGATGACGCCCGATCATGCTCAATGCATGGATTGTGCTTTTATTTTTCAAAATCACTGTTGTTTTCGTCTCGTTCAGTGAGAGATTGCCACCACCAAGCCTGGGGGTTCGGAGTTGAGCGTGTTGGAAGAGAACGAGTTGTTGAAGGAGATTTGTGTTTTGATAAGTTTCCCGTTGTCTAGTGGCTTCATGTTTCGTGAATTGGGTTTTTGTAGTGCGGTTGGATTGCGAAATGCCAGTATAGGTTATGTTCCTTCGACTGGAATGTCATTTTCAAAAATTATGATTCAGGTGAATTATGGGGTTGGTTTTTAGCTTATGTGGGTTTTAAATTGTGATGGTGTTGAGTATTATTTGTATTGGATTTAGTTTATGAGTATATTCTGTGGAAGAGATATGTGATTGAGCATGGTCGTCGACGTTTGGAATATGTGTGAAGTGGTTTAAAACAGAGAAAACACTGACTATCATTGTTTTTATTAAAGACTCACGATGCCCAGACAAGTATGAGAAAGTCGAGTTAAAGATTTCCGTTTAAAGAGAGGTAAAAAGGTGGTTACATCTTCGAAAAAGCTAAAGAAAACAAACAAGAAAAGTAAGAAAAATAAGATACAATGTGATTATTGCTGTATGAATACGTTTCATGTGGACATGTTTTTGGACATAAAGTCTGGGATGGTGTTATGCATTTGTACGTGTTTTTTTATGCGAAGTTTGAAGATGCCAACAAACACGTGAGATATCATGGACACGTGTCAGATGAAAATCATTTTCAGCTGATCTGGTTGTCGGATTCATAAAGGATGTATGATCCATAAGTGGTTAATAGCTCATCAACAATATTGTAACAAAGAGCTGCACTTGACATGCGAATGTGGAATGCTTCGTTGGATGAAGAATAGAATAAAGACTGTTGAAAAGAAATTTGTCGAACTATCGAAACAAAATCCTTGGATAGATGTTGATTTAGTGGTTGCCTGTTATCAATATAATTTTAAAGAGATTGTACGTGCTAGAGAGAGTTCCGAGTTTTCTTTGACCAATGTAGTAACGGTGTGATTAGATTCAACTGGAATAATACAAGAAACATTTATTAATATGCAATTGTTGTTAGAAAATTGTGATTGTTATTATACAGAAAGTTTTTTTTGCAGAGCTATTAAGTTTGATTTGTAGAAATATGAAACACGTTTTTGCTACAAGGGTGTATTGGGTCACATTGATATTACATGGCTAAGTGAGACTATATAAAATTAAACGTGTTTTAGGTAATGTTCAACAACATATTACTTTTACGAGTGACAGGTTTTAATGATTTTATGTAAGAAGATTAATATCACGGAGTAAACAAAAAGGAGAGAGAGAAAAATGAAAAATTGTTCATTTCTTTTTTCTGAAGAATGGATGATGAGCATTTTTCGTTGGAACATGAAAGGGGTTACAATGAATATTTTGATATATTGACAAGCGTTTTGCATTTTCGACCTATTTCATTTGAAGAGGAATGGAGTTTTATTGATTCTATCGAGGACGATGCTGAAACACGTAGACGAGAATCAGATCAATTGATGATAGTGTTAGTGGCGATGATGGCTGAACTGCAGTTATTTGTGACAAATCGTTACAACGAGGAAGATTAGGTTCAAGCTAGACTCGAATCGGATAATTTACCATTGGGCAGTATTATTTCGGCCATTGTTTTGGTGTGAGATTTTCGAGCCAATAACATATTCCATCAGATCCAACTAGTTCTGAACAGCCAACAAGAAGTAAATGTTCGAGATGTCATTCGGCCCGTGGAGCGGGTCATTCGGCCAGTGAACGTGTGAAAAAACAATCGATAGGGGATACATTGGATAGGTTTTTTAAAAAAAAAGGGTCGTTTCAGAAGCAAGATGTATGGTGTATGTAGAGTGGCTAATTTACCACGATACATGCAAAGAAATGATGATCGTCCCATCACGCTCGTGGAATTGAAACGCATTTTCAGTGAAAATGAAATGTTTTCCAGATATGGTCTGATTGTCATCGACAGAGACAGAGAAAACACTGTGGTTGCCGAAATCAACAAAGATATACATCAAAGTAAGACTATTTATCTTTGTGTAACTAAAGGACATTATGTATTTGTTAAGCACATGCGAAATTATTTGGGTTTTGTTCGCAGATTTTATTGTAAGGGGTGTAATAGAATTGTTAAGGCCCTCAACAAACATTGTGATTTTAATTTATGTAAACACTGTAAGTGTAGATGTGATTCTTCCAATGATTTCGGGGTGTGCGATCAATGTCATCCTTTGTTTTGTGGGAGAGAGTGTTAGGAGAAACACTTAAAGATGAATGAGTCCCCTATGTATCTTGACCGTAAAGTCTGCAAATCTGTGATGGAGTGTTGTTATTGCCTAAAAGATTTGGCTGCTTCTGAAGGTGTTTTAAGACGAGACACGGAGGGTAATTGTATTAATGCCTATCAGATTAATTCATCTTAAGAAGCAAGAAAGCACATTTGTTTCCAATCGAAGTGTTTCATATGCAAATGCAAATACGATTCTAGAACGGAAAACAAGTGCTATGTGCAAAGTGTTTCTAAAAGCGAGATGGAGAAGATGTTGAATTTGGAGGTGAATTTGTCTATTACGATTTTGAAACGCAAATGGATGTCGATGCTCCAGACGGTAGTAAATATTACACCCCCAACTGCTGTGTTTTACAATTTGCAACGCCTAAAAAAAATGGAAAACATTGTCAGATCACTTTCATGGGTGACGATTGTGTTGAAAAATCCATGGATTATATATCTTTTGGTAAAAAAAGCTTGTTGGACCAGAAGAAGCCATATAGATTTGTTGCGCACAATGCCAGTGGGTTTGACGGTCACATTTTATGGTGTAGTTATTTGAAACAGACGTGGATTAAACCCAAAATCATTTTTGATGGCACTCGCATCAAACAATTCAAAGTGGGCCAATTTATTTTTTTGGACTCTTCCTGTTATATTCAAGAAAAACTTCGGAAATTTACCGAAACATTTCGTGTCAAAACAGCGAAACATCATGTCGGCGTGATACCAGATAAAAAATATTTTATGCAAGAAGATGTTGAAACGAATGATTTTACCGAATGATACAAGAGGCAACGTTTGAAAGTGTGGTGTGAGATATTATTGAGTAGTTGACGCTGGTGTCATCATAACACAAAAGATTATCAAGAGGATTTTAGCATGGTGTGCGGTGATTATTGTTTTCTTTTTTTAATTATTTTCTAGAAACGAAATAAATATTTAGACAAAGGCGATGACGAAGCCAAGGATCATTTCATACGCGATACGGTACACATGTGGTGTCCAAACATTTTAAATAATGAAGACATGAATATTTACTATCTATACCAAAGAGAAAAAAAGATTTTTACGGAGGACTTACAGATTTTGAAAAATTAGCAAAATCAACTAAAAAGTTTTTATATAAGTCAAAATTGTAAACCTAGATGCTATTCCGAGTGATTCATTAAAGAGCAAAAACAAAAATGACTACTCATTCTAGTGCTTTGGACATGATTTTAGCGGAAAATTTAAGTTTATACGACGATGAAGATATACCTCCCGAAATTTTACTCTACTTTTCCGACTAAACAACAAAGCGCAGAACTGGTACAAAATGATAAAAAACAAAAACCAAAAAAGACCATATTAATATTTGATGATTGGATGAGTCACATCTACAAGAGCGAAGATGTGATAGATGTCATAACTAAGATGGTACATCATTTAAATTTATTAGTATTCATCATGCTACAAGCGCTTTACCCTCGTTCGGTAAATGCCATTGCTTTACAACCTCAAGTGTCTGGCTTTTTTTCCTTTCATTTTTCGGAAGAACACAACATTGCATCAATGGTTTCATAAATTTCTTACAGATAAACAAGATGTGAACGTTGTATTTGAGTACTATATATCAAAGATAGCCAGCTGAAGTGGTTACCTATTCGTGTATCTACACCCAAAACAGTCGATAAAATATCGTTTTTGGTTGTACGTAACACCTGAAGAAGGATTGACAGAACGTTTTATCCATTAAATCAAAATCATCTATGGACAATAACGATTCTAAAAAAACAGTCACCATTTTCCGACTGTATTAAAAAGACTATCAAGAATATAGAGGTGATGATGTACATAAATTAGTTTATTATTTTCGTGACGATGTTACTGGTCAACTTGTGCGTAAAGAACATGCATTTCCCAATAGAGAGGCATTCGTGAAATGCTTTCATAAAAAAATATAAATGAGCAAAAGCAATTATTCTACACCAAATCAAATATTTGACAAATATTAGCCAGAAATATACGACTTTATTTACAATGACAAGCCATTACCAAACGAAAAACTACCTCATGTAGCATTGGCTTTATTATTTTACAATTACGGAAAACATCAAGCATTGATAAAAGCTAGAAAAAAAAGTACTGTGTCTAAAGCTTTTCCATGGTATCAGAACAAGTGGACGCATCGAAGAGCGGCTCTGTTAAAGAGTACACCTCTAGCAAGAGCTGTGGGCAAATATCTCTTGGCAAAAGTGGGACATTTCAAACTCAGTGATAATGACGAGTAATACTAGTGGTAAGAAAGCATGGTTAATTATGGAAGACAATTTCGAACGAATATTGCGACAATCTAAATCAGACGGGTGCTGGTTTAATACGAAAAGACTTTCCGACAACTCATGAAAAAAATAAATGAAACTAGTGTCAACCAGATGAAAACACCGGATATGAGTGTGGACAACGTTTGTAGTATAAAACTACATGTGACTGGTCAATCTCATATTGTCTATTCCATTTACCAATGGTCCACCATTGCCACAGCAAGAAATATGATATCATATTATTTTCTCAGCGAAAAGTTGCGGTAGACTGTGTACATCATTTCATATTAATGTCGTGTAGCTGGTACAAATTTGTTCACTTTTGTATCTCATTGTAAAACAAATCAGGTAAAGGATTTAGCACACTTGGGGTTGTTCCTTTTGAGCATTCTAATTCAGAAGCAAAAAGTACAGAAGCTCTATGAAAATGTATGTTTGTATAACAATGTTTGCTAAGAATTGATTTTTTGGAAAGTGGATGTTCCCTTTTAATGGCATGCAATCGCAGTACAGGAACGGTAATGTCTGTTTCTGATACGTAAACAACAGCCAGTTTCGTACATGTTGCGTGGGTTTTAGATGACAGGTGTCACCCAATATATACTTGTTTAACCCAAATTATTTTGACATCAGTTCCAGGAAAGCGAAAGGATGGATATGGTACCATTTAATCTACCAAATTATGTGTTTTTAACTGAACTCACAGATTGCACTGAAACGGCTTCAAATTATGTCATACTCAAACCCCGACAAAAACGCTGGCCATTTTCCATTCACAGCAGATCAGAGAATTAAACTTGTTTTTTTCAAAACACCACAATAAATGCAAAAAATACACAGCTTCGTGTACCAATAAACAAAGTGACCATATGACAACCAACTCAGACAAAAGGTGGCAAAGTTGGTGAGACACTCGCTAAATAAAAGCTTTTCTAGCTACCAATACCTGCTGCATTTACAATTCCAAACTTTCCCACTTCCCCCTCCCTGTCCCCCTTTCAATGTTCACTGCGTAAGTTTTCAGCAATTTTGGTATGCTAGCAACATGAATTGGTTTGGGGGTGGGGGGGGGGGGGCCTGCAGTGTGGGAGATAATAGATAAATTAATAATGCCCGAGGAAGAAGTGTCTCCACCAATTTTGCAACTTGTTGTAGCATGCTAGCTTTTCCTTATTAAGCAAGATGGGAGCTGGGAAATATAATTGCAGTTGAAACATTGATTAAAAGTGGAAGGAACGAGTTCATGTTACATCTTACACAAAAATCATAAAAGGATTCTTGGACCTTCACTGGCTTTATTGCACTACGTAAACATACTGCGTCTGGAATATTTTCTACGCAAGGGGATTTCTACACCTTTAAATTACTGCACGCAAATCGAATTCAGGTAAAATTTTGACAAAGGAACATCTCCAAAGTTGCCGTTGAACTATGGCTGAAAATCTTTCGTTTTCATTCATATCATTCTCTGTCCACAAGTGCGACATTTCTCCTCAGTACCCCATTACCAAAGAATATTTTCCTGTTACTTCCAGTATCTTTGCTTTTGCGTTCCGACAACCTTTCTCAAAACAGCTGTTTACTGTACAACTTGAACCATAGGTCAGTTTTTGTTGTCTACTGACCAAAGTAGTCGTTCTGTATCAGACAATCGTCAACCATCAGCCGAGGTTTTCATGCTTGCATGAATGTTTTGGTGGCAAAGATTGCATTGAAGGCTTAAATCAAAGCAACACATTCGAGAAACAGACAAGACGGCCTGGTTTCAGGGATGGTAATGATAATGGTCCGTGATAAATACCCATTCTACTGCTGAAGAGTGCGACACGCGTAGATTGTGAAGTGCACACAGTATAAACTGAAACAGTTTACAGCTTTTTGAGAAAAAAGGCAACTTGTCTTCCGAATGAGAGACCTACAACTAGCAGGTATCAATAAGCAATCTGATAAGGATTTATCTTAGATTTTTCCTTGTACATGTTACCTGTATTAAACATTTTACTTTGAGCCATGATGCTCTGATTCCCTCGCTTATCAATAGCCTGATATCTAACACATATGATATCTAACTATTGTGGAATAGCCATTTCATCATTTCTCTACTGTAGCACTTAAACACCAATTACAAACTGAAATAACCTCAACTGATCGCAAAATAGGTAAGTGCTATCCGAGCCTAGTGGCCCAACACCCTGGACCTTATCCCCGGTTTCCTTAGCATGAAGCAAGTATTTCTACTCCTCCCTGGATGGGATGCTAGTCCATTGCAGGGTTACCCCCAGCCTTGATTTTGCCGGTACCCATTTATACACCTGGGTGGAGAGAGGCACCATGGGAGTAAAGTGTCTTGCCCAAGAACACAACACAATGTCCCCAGCCAGGACCTGAACCCAGACCACTCGATCTGGAGTTGAGCACACTAACCATGAGGCCACCCACTTGATCGCAAAATAGGCAAAGACAATGTTTTCAATTACGGGCATACCATGTTTCGCAGTTGTCAGTGTTTACTATTAGTGGAGGCCTTTGAAGGCAACACTGAACCACTGTTGATGTTGGAAGCTAAAGGATTGGTGATAACTGTGATGAAGGTCATTTGCAAGATAAAATGTTGCTCATTGGAGAATTTTTGATCTAAATATGAGGCATTTTGTCAGTTCGTGATGGATTGTGTGACGTGGGTAAATTTTGGAAGTGCCTGATTGACGCCAGTATATCCAAATGAACTGAATTATTTGTATCCAGTAGCAACATGAACTGATGCATTCCTTTTGAACTGCACCTTTGTGCTTTTGGTGCTTGTAGCAGGAGAATTTCTGTCCTTCCCAGTAAAAAAGTAAGAGGGGTGCTCTATCTGCCCCCATAAAATTCCAAAATCTGAACCATTTCAGAATTTTAAGGTTTAAGATGGACACTTTAAACTGACCAAGTTTCAACGAAACCGGTGAAATGACCTGTATCACCCATGCCTGGTGATCATCTTAAGCCTTAATTTCACCGGATTATTTATACTGTAGTTTTACTATTTAAGTGTCCCCCATTTTTTACTTTAAAATATCTAGAGGGCTGGATTGAGGAGAAAATGATGTAAAATACATGCAATACATGCACACGTGGCAGAATTAATACTCAGCAGCACATGAGTACTAGTTTCAGCCTTTTAGACTTTGAAAAGAGCATGTTTTGCACAAATAACAGACCTAATCGGCTAACTCAATGTTGTACCCAATTCAAACCTATAGGGAATGAAACGTTTTGTTTTAAGTACTTCCAGATCATTTTAAAAGGAATGCCCCATTGCCATTCAAATACAATAGACAAAGAATCTTAAAACTCTTTTCCCTAGCCCCCACCTAAAATGGTTACTTCAGGATTCATTCGGAAAAGTTTGCTAAATCATCGGATATTCGTCGGATCGCTACGAAATTTCGTCACTAAGGAGATAATATAATTAGCCAATTACTGGCCGAGTTTCACATAGCAACGAAGCAATCTCGCAACACTACGATCATTTGAATTCATTTCTCTCTGTTCTTGTCTTGCAGGGCCATGGCGTCTTCTTCGAGAAGAACAGTTTACACTACGGAAGAGGCTTGGCAGATGTTTTCTGGTGATTTTGATGTCGATGAAGACAAATTGGGGATGAGTGAAGATGAGGAGTATGATTTGAATCGCCAATTAGGCTTTTATAGCGACGAATCGAGGTGAGCGATTGCTTGAGTGTGTGGTGAAATTTTGTGAAATTTTGAAGCGTCGCTTCAACAGAGCACACGGTCGTCCTTTGTGCGATGAAATTTCGTCTACTTTCGCTTCAAGCGTAGAAACCCATGTTTTTTCTTTTGAAAAAGAGCTACAATTCATGTTTTAGTCATAAAAGTCTTAGATTTGTCGTCAAATACCGTTATTAGTACAACAGATGTTTTGTAGTTTGAAGGGACACTTATCGCGGGAGACAAACAGCTGATTGTTTGGTCATTTACATGCTCGCAACATTGATTGAGGCCTATGATGAATGAATTCGCGTTTCATGCGTTCGGATTTGAAGCCCTGTTATTAAATTTACACTCTCTGCAAAGTGGAATGAGAGAAAAATACCTCGATCGTTTGTGACCTTCACTGAAATGTAATACTTTGGCTATTCTTTCAACCGACTGATTCTGTTGTGATTTATTTCGAGTCGATTTGTTATAAAATTCGTATGATACGTTTGCTATAGGTTATTTCAACCCAGCGATTCCTTTGTGATTTGTTTGGATTTCATTTGTTAAAAAAATTGGTATGATATTTTGCAGAAACGTATTTCAACCCACGGATTCTTTTGTGATTTATTTCTGTTTCAAATTTGTAACAGGTAACTTTCTTTCTTCTTTTCAGTGACGACGAGAGCATTGGCGACCAATCTACTCCCAAAACGATAAGTGTTGTGACTGCAGTAGAAACTAATCTCGTTTCCACCTCTTCTACAGCTTCAGCAACATCTGCTGGGCAGTGGGATAATGTCTCCTCCAGTGGCCACCTCTGTACAGAGCTCTGTTGCTTGGCCCTCTTCTAATCCTGTGGGGTCATTTTATGCCACCCGTGCAGTAACTCGTGCTGCACCTTGCACCGTACCCCGCGCAGCAACTGCTGTCCCCCAGATAGGAAAAGGGAAAGGAACAGGTGGAAAACGGGGGAAAGGCCCTACAGCTCGTGCTCCTGCGACCCCGGCAGCTGTAAGTGCTTCGGAGCCTTTCCTTTCCTATGATGACCTCGATGTAGGTAATCCCCCACAATTTCCCCATCTCCAGTTTACCCCTCCTCGACCGCCGGGCATTTACCTTGAGGGCCCACTCCTTAAGAAATAGCATGGAGAAACCTTTTGATTTCGTCAAGCTATTCTTTACAAAGGAAATGGTTGACAGTATAGTTTTGCATACAAACACCTATGCTTACATCCATATTGCTGCTGGTGCCTTCAAAAGTTACACCTGCGCAGATGGAAGCTGGCAGGAAACAACACCTGATGAGATCCATAGGCTCACGGCTTTATTGATTTATTTCGGGTTAGTTAGAGTAGCGGGAGATGTAGATAAATATTGGAGCATGGCTACTTTGTTCCACGGCCTCTGGACTAGATCAATCCTGCCCAGGTTGCAGTTCTTGGCAATTATGGCTTTTCTGCATATCGTGGACCCCCTAAACGAGCCCGCTGGTAATAAGTTAAGAAAAGTAGAGGCTCTTGTGCACTATTATAAGACAAAATGCCAAGTCTTGCACCAGCCGAGGCAACATGTCGCCATTGATGAGCGCATGGTGAAGTCCCGACACAGGTCGGACATCCGACAATATATCAAGGATAAGCCCACTAAGTGAGGCATAAAGTTATGGGTATTAGCCGATAGCTCCAATGCCTATGTTCAGGATTTCAACATCTACATAGGTAAGAAGACAGAGCGGGAAGTTTGTAAGCATGGCCTTGGGTACGATGTTGTCCTGACCCTTATGCAAAACTATCTCGACCAGGGCTATCATTTATTTATTGATAACTTTTATACATCTATGACCCTAGCCAAAGACTTGTTTAACCCTGGAACCCTTGTTACCAGTACTATTATAGATAGCAGAAGGGACTTCCCAGCAAGTCTGAAGAATGGCAAGATGTGGGGCAAAGGTAAGCCTAAGGGAACTATGCGTTGGGTTAGGGATGCTACCTGTGTTGGCATTGCAATGGGTTGACAACAAGGTTGTCTCCATGATTACCACCGCCAGCAATGCAAATGAGACCACACAGGTGAACCAGAAGAGAAAGACCGGTGGTACCTGGAATGCCACTGAAGTTCGGCAGCCAGGGGTTTTCCACATGTACAATCAGTACATGAATGCCGTGGATCGATCAGATCAGATCCTCGCCACCCACAATGTACAGCGGAAGTGCATGAGGTGGTCGAAAACCTTATTTTTCCATCTTATTGATTTAGCTGTAGTCAATAGTTTCATCCTCTTCAAGGAACAGCAATGCAAGTTCCCAGATAATGAAGCGACCTGCCAAATACTCATTGGCGTCCTACCGGGAGGAGCTTATTCGTAACATTTGTGATCTCCCTGACATAGATAGGCCCCCCACTAATGAATCAGTTAGGCCTATTACCTAAGATGCATTGGATGTAACCCACAGTCCAATTTTTTTGGACGTGAAAAGGCAGTGTGTGGTGTGCGTGCCGGAGGGAAGGGGTCGCTTCCATGTGTACTCCTCCTGCAGTGCACCCCAGTGCCAGGGGTTACACATGCACGTCACAAGAGAACGAAACTGTTGGCAAGTGTTTCACTCGCGGCAGTTTCAAGACAAGTTTGGTAAATAAATGAACCCCAAGGTAGCTAAGAACTGTATATAATGTTGGACTGTATATAATGTTAGTACCATTGTGTTATTGAAGAAAAAAACCAAAAAAATTAGAGTAGCATTTTTATATGTTTTTGTACTTATTTTACATATTGCTTGTTGTTATCACATACTAATGCCTTTTTGTCTTGAGTGTGGGGTCTATCATCTCTTGAGGGATACTGTTATCTCTCAAGAGATGATAGGGGTGAGTGGTGGGTACCCCACCCCTTTTTTTTTCAGGTCTTTCCTCAAGGCAGATGAAGTGTAACAACCAAGGATTGATAGAGGACCATTGTTCCATAAGTAAGTGAGATAATTATGTTCTGTGGTAGTTGTAATCCATTTCAATTTGCTGTACATGCCATAACTAGAACAGGGGACATTTAGGACATTTTGCCCTGCTTATTTCAAATCACCTGGTCTTCATTTGTTCAATCATTTGAGTTCTGATTTTATCATTTATGCTAATTTATGCAGTTCTGAAGGCCCTCATTCTATCAGGGTTGGTGA
>NC_090885.1:50904114-50909114 GCF_036669925.1 Montipora capricornis
ACACAGCCATGAGTTCATCGATCGAAGGGCGTTTGCCCCGGGTCTTCATTTTCGACTTATCGGCCCGGATTCTCCAAAATTACTCGTTTAGCAACTCTCAGGAGTGATATGGGGATAGCGTCTTTTGAAAAAAAGTGTTTGGTTTTGGATCTGTTATGAATCAGACTTTTCCGAAGTCGATTATCACAGGATTCCACTGCACTTCATTTTGCTTTTCTAACACAACGTTATTCGACTTTAAATCGTTGTGTTGAATTTCACAGAGATGTGCGTGACAAAGCGCTTCGCAGATGCCCTTTACAATGCCTAACCAAAGAGGTTTGTCCTGTTCCTTTTTCATAATAGCCGTAAACAGAGTTACACTTTGTCCCTTTCCTTCATGAAACTGTGCTACCAGCTTTAATTTCTCTCCTTCTGTTACTTCTCCAAAAAGGAATGGAAGGGGTCGATGATCTCCCAAATGGTTGATCATGTGGGGACTTGGTCGAGGAGAACATGTTAGGGGAATATATGTTGATAAAACGGAAAGTGTTTCGCTGTTTTTCAATAATTATTAGCTATTGTTTTCAATGGTCCGCTCTTCTCTTTCACAATCACGATTTGTCACCAGCTTTTAAGAGATTTGACTATACTATCACTTGCGGATTGGCCCTGTGTCAAAGAAAACAAAATTAAGGATATTTATGTTGACTGATTTTCCTTCAGGTGACACAAGTATATAGAAAATTGACTGAGTACCCAAGAGAGACAAAATTACCAGATGGTACAAAATAATAATGATTACAAAAATTTCACCTTCAGATAATAACAGTCCAAAACTGGACTGACTACCCAAGAGAGACAGAACTCATTAGTACAAAATAATAATTATTACAAAACTGGTTCTGCCTTCAGATAACAACAGTCCAAAACTGGACTGACTACCCAAGAGAGACAGAACTCATTAGTACAAAATAATTATTACAAAACTGATTCTGCCTTCAGATAACAACAGTCCAAAACTAGACTGACTACCCAAGAGAGACAGAACTCATTAGTACAAAATAATAATTATTACAAAACTGGTTCTGCCTTCAGATAACAACAGTCCAAAACTGGACTGACTACCCAAGAGAGACAGAACTCATTAGTACAAAATAATAATTATTACAAAATTGGTTCTACCTTCAGATAACAAGAGTCCAAAACTGGACTGACTACCCAAGAGAGACAGAACTCATTAGTACAAAATAATAATTATTACAAAACTGGTTCTGCCTTCAGATAACAACAGTCCAAAACTGGACTGACTACCCAAGAGAGACAGAACTCATTAGTACAAAATAATAATAATTACAAAATTGGTTCGGCCTTCAAATAACAACAGTAAAAACTGGACTGACTACCCAAGAAAGACAGAATTCATTAGGGTAAAACAACAATGATTAAAAAGAGACTGGTTGTGCCTTTTCATAACAAAAGTGAAAAATAGACTATCACATACAAGAAATTATTTCAAATGCAATCTTTTTTGCAATAATTTAATATTATGGATACTGTTAAAGATTACATTGAAACTGATCATTGAAACTGCAAACAGAAACACAGCAATGTATTTGATCGAATGACACTTACCGGTACTTCAGGTCTGGTATCCAGCTAGCAGCTTAAGGCTGTATTCTGCTCTATTACACAATTGTAGTCTGTTTTAGTCTGACCTCTACTCAAAAACAACAAACAGCACTTTCCTATGCTGAATTTCTCATTGGGCTAGCTCCGGGGCATTGAGGCACACAAGCCACCCCACCACGACAAGGTATGGTCCATGAGGTGATTACAAAGTACAAAATGAGTAGAAAATCGTCTGGCGTTACACAGAGTTAACTCCCAGGAGTCAATGGGTTTAGCAAAAATTTACAAACTAACAAACAAAACAAAAGACAAATTATCCAAATGATCTTTTCCTTCTTAGCTTGGCTCCACATAATAAGCTAAATTTTCACTTCACAAATTATTATTATCATCATCATCATCATCATCATCATCATCATCATTATTAGGATATGTTGGTCAACTTTGTTTTCCATGCTCGACTCAAGATCTACAATTCGAGTTTGAACATTCCTTAGTTTAACTTCAAGAGAGTCGATTTTTGCTGTCCTATCGGCGAGTAACTGAAACTGAGCTCCTCCCAGCTTTAGCAGGCTTTCCCGCCAAAAGGCAAGTCGTTCGGGCGATCGGGTGCCAAATCTAATGTAACTGAGTTCAGCAGGCTTACAACTGATATAAAACGTGGCGAATTTATCAGACTAACCGGAGGAATGGTCTCTGGCAAAGAAGATCGGAAATCAAACCGAATGTGGAAGCTACGTAGACGGTAGTAGGCAGCCTGTTAAACTCTGATGCAGCATACACTGATTTGGCGGTCAAACGAAAGTTCCCGCGTTAGTACACTTTGAACTTCGTCAGGAAATCTCCTAAATATTTCGTTTTTGGATAACTCCGTTGGACGGATCCCTCAGATTTCTTTGTTGAGGATATACCAGTGCTTTCAAGGGTCAAGTGATGCGCTTTGAACCCTCGAGGGACTCGAAATGTCACACGAAGGCAAGGATCCCGTCCACGGTCCAACTTCCTCCATGCCTTCGTTTCGAGTGGTTTAGATATCAAAACAATGGTGCTATTCAATTTTGAAAGTCCTGCCAAAGTAAAATATTACCTATAGTAATAACTTAACTCAGATCCACAGTCCACATCGTGATATCCTCAGCTGTATCACCGCGAACATGGTGGGTTAAAAATAGTCAAGTTCCAGCGTGGTACTGGAACAAATTGAGGCGGTGCGTGACGGTGCGTTACTCTTACGTCAAGCGACGAAATCATATATTTTTATATTTTTCCTTAAATTTTGTAGAACCTTTTGACCTTCATCAGTTTTCTTTGATGCGCCTTGATGTGAGTCTGTGAATAAACGTAGAACTCTCGTGACAATAAGTGAAGCTATGATCCGCGCAGTTACAAACGCAATTTTAGCATATTGCGTGTTCAGCAAACACGTTAGATTTCAGTTTATTGTTTACAGTCTCTTCCATTATTTTCCCGTTATTTCCCCGTTACTATTTTAGTTTTAAAATTAAATTACTAGTTGTAAATACCATATTTTATTTTCCAGTATTACTAGTACGTCAATATGCGTTTATAGATATATGTACATGGAAGCAGTCCTGAATGTAAACTCTCATTGTACCTGAAGAAGGCCGGTTCCCAAAATGTAGTAATCTATGTTGCATCGGCTCTTGCTCAAAATATATAAACTCCACGCTTTCAAATGATTGCCATTGTTGTGTAACTGCCCAAGCCATAACACATGTTATCGACTGCTCAATCAGAGCGCCGAGATCGCTTGAGTCGGCATACAACACAACAAAATAAACTTTATTTCATCTGGAATTTAAGAAAGCAAATACGTGCTAATATCTCCGAGACAAAAAATAATTATAATAACACGCAGGACTCAGTGCAAGTTCAACATAAATCGCAGGGCAATTTTCATAGCTTTGATTTTTACATTGTCTCGCGCGCGTCGGCTGGAGTTAGTTCACGTTCAGTAACGTGTCCCTCGCGAATTTTAGGTTGTCTGGTTTATTAAATCATCTTCCAGTGTAATTAATTTCACGTCGTCAACCAAACACCTTTCTCTTTCCCACATCAGCATCAGTCTACAGCGCCTACTGAGAATTTTTTTCCTGGGCAAAGCTTGTCATGTCACATAAAATGTAAGTTATTTTTTGGCATTATCAATGAGAAATACCCCCAGAACAAGATGTTAGCATAAAATTGGATATTTTCATCATGTTTTTCTTCCTATTGAAATTTTCAATTTTCAGCTAATCATGGACTGAAAGCGATGGGCTATTTGCCAGAAAACCATGGGGAAAACTTTACAGTGTCCTGCAAACTCGAAAAGAAAAGATGCTGTTGCTGGTTACGTTTCCTTTATTAGAAATACCAAGGAAGTCAAGAAGCTCGGAATTACTATGATTAGCTGTGAGTTGCCAGTAGATGAAAACGAAGGATTCGAACAAATGCTACTCCACAACAAATCCTCCTGGCATAAATCATGTAGAGATCTGTATAATAACACCACGCTAGAGCACGCAAAGAAACGAAAATTAGCTGAAGCTGCAGCAGACCAAATAATAGATGAAACAGAAGAAGAAATTCCCTTTAGCCCTGTGAAAGCTAGGCGATCTAGTGTAGAACGTTATAATCCCCAAAGGCAATGTTTTTTTCTGTGACAAATACGATAGTCCTGGCAATCTTCATTCTGCATCGACCCTTGATGTTGACAAAAAAGTCAGAGAGTGTACCGCTCTTCTGAATGAGAGAAAACTTATTGCTAAACTGTCTGTTGGTGATTAAATTGCCATCGAGGCAAAGTACCATGCAAAGTGCTTGGTCGCCTTGTACAAAAAGACCAGACCTTTTAAACAAAAGGCTTCAAAACCTGCCGATTACACATCAGTCCAGCTGGATGAGCTTGCATTTGCAGAGCTGTTTGCTTATATTGACGAAGTCTTACAGTAGAAGATCCTGCAGTATTTACTCTTTCAGACTTGGTGAGATTTTATACCTCTAAAGTACAAGAGCTAGGTGCTGAGTGTGGAAAGGTAAATGCAACACGGCTTAAGGAGACAGTCCAAGCAGCATTTCCTGACCTTACGGCGCATGCAGAGGGCAGAGAAATTCAACTGGTACCACAGCATGAAATTGGTGGGATGCTTTCAAAGGCTAAAAAGAGGGATTCGGATGCATCGTGTATGGTGAGAGCAGCACACATTGTAAGAAGAGAGATCCTGAAAGTAAAAAACTCCTTCAACAGCAACTTTCTATCTGAATGTCAGAACAATGCTATTCCAGTCTCCTTGCTGACGTTAGTTGGTATTATTGTCAAAGGTCCCACCACCAAGATCGACCCTTCTGATAGTGAGGCCTGTCTTTCAATTGCACAACTTATTGTA
>NC_090885.1:50914114-50919114 GCF_036669925.1 Montipora capricornis
CAACTTTTGAGCAACGTTTAGAGGTTTGCAGCAACTTTGGAGCAACTTGCGGACAGCCCTAACCATACCTGTTGGGGGGGGGGGGGGGGTAATGGATATTTTCTTATCCCACACATTACACAATTTTTGTGTTCTGTAAATTTTATGTTGTCCCATGGTTTCAAGACAATTACATTACCGCAGGCGAGATATTTTCTGGCGTACTAGCTAAGCCTTAACCCTAACCCAACATGTGTTAAAAAAAAAATTACCGGTGATTTGGGTGTTTGATGTTTGGACCGTAAATTAGGTTACCATGTTTTATTTCAGCAAAGGGCTAATTATGTTTTAACGATATTTGCCTGTTAGGAAATCAAGAAATTATATAGCAGTTATACTATTACTGTCAATCTATAATGTTTAGAAGCATAAAAAAGAGAATGTGTATTACATATTATATATTAATACGTAATTTACTAGGGAATTATAAATGGAGTTTGTGATGTTACGCATGGATACTGTGTGACAAAATGAGTGTGTAGTCAGATTTCAAAGTAAATTTACAAACGACTATGTAACTAAAGTTCTTTCAAGCACGTGCGAAACACTGCATTGGGAATCTATCAATTCAAGACAGTACTTGTTTTCCTGATATAATTTTGAGGTAATATATCCGTTTTCTGTTTTTATGTGAGCATGTGAGCTTTAGTAGTGCTGAATGCCTTGCCTTGTTTGGCAATGATCGCTCTCGTCAGTAACATGATTTACATAAAAAATCGCGAGGAGAGAACAAGAATCTATTAGCCAAGTTCAACATATTTTTAATCTACTTTGCCTTTTATACAGCTTTTTGATCATGGTTTGTATCTTGTATTTATCCCTGCAACCATGGCAAAAACAGAGCAGAAATTGAGAAAGCTTACAGAGAGTCAAGAAAGGTCAAAGAATGAAACACTTACCTGAAGTCCAAGGGGTACAATAATACTATTGCTCCACAGATGACCTTTCCAATACCAACTTGTAAAAGGGAAGAGAAGAGATTTGAAAGAGCATTGCCAGACATAGAGAAAAGCTCAGCATCTCCAATATGCCTGTGTCCTCAAAGGGCAGATTTTCCATTAGTCGGGATTTTGACAAAGCAAGAAAAAAGGGGCCTGCAATAAAAAAGGCAAGGAAGAAAATATCATTACTAGAGTGGAGCATTGGAGATCTTGAGAAGGTACATCCAAGAATCAGAAAAAGAAACCAACCGCCCAGTGCAAGGCAAGCGAGTGCCAATCGCACAGAAAAAAGTCATGGGAGTAGTCAAAATACGTCAAGAAGCAAAACCAATCAACAACTGAAAGAAGCAGGTCTGCGTGCCACACAAGTTAATGAGAGTTGACAAAGGCTTCTGTTTGGAAAAGACCTGATGGACGAAAAACGCAAGTCATCGTCATTTAATAAAAGCACCCAAAGCAAGCGTGTAATTTGTAATATCATCTCGACAAGAATGGTGAAAAGATATAGGCTAATGAGAAGGATGAGCAAAGAGACCAGAATTGCAAGGAACAGTTTAATGAAGTAAAACAATAACTCCTGTGGCACGCAAAAGACAAGACGCCTACTTGCTGTGGGCTACTTCAAACGTGATGGTGAGTTTAAGCACAAGAGTTTTGCTTTTGTTTCTGATGAGCTCTCACACAATGCAACATCAGTATTTCTGATACTCACAAAGTTCCTGCCCGAGTTAATGAGTTTGGTCACGCCACTGAATCGCACCCACTACTGCAACAAAACTATCTTTGGTGTGATTCCCAATCACATCAGTGAATTTGGGTTCCCAGCCGTGTGGAATATACTTTGAGGCAGGGCACGGATGGTGTTGGTGGTGCAGTAAAGTGAGTGTGGCAGTGAGTGGACCACAAATAGTGAGAATAGCTCCTCAGTAACCTACAAGGTTTACAGTAAAGCAGAGTATGCTGCAACAGTAACATCCCTCGAAAGGAAATATAATGACGTCAAAGTGGTTCCAGATACGATGAAAATCCATTTCGTCGTTGGTATATCAGCAGATGGGTTCCAAGCCAGCCCAACCTAATGAAGTAAGTTTACCACACACCGGTGGCTCAGTTGGTTGAGCACCGGACTATCACGCGGGAGCTCGCAAGTTCAACTCCAGCCAGACCAACACTCAGGGTCTTAAAATAACTGAGCAGGTGGTGCTGCCTTTGGAACTACATCTGCTAATGGTTCGACTCTCTAGTCTTCTCGGATAAGGACGATAAGCCAGAGGTCCCGTCTCACAACCCTTAAATGTTAATAATCCTGTGGGATGTTAAAGAACCCACACACCTGTCGCTAAGAGTAGGGCATGTAGTTCCCGGTGTTGTGGTCTGTCTTCTGTTGTGTATCATGGATGGAAGGGTAAAAAAGGGGCCACAGTAATTGGCGCAAGCTGCTGTGGCGCTCTGCCAGCTTGACTGGCAAAATTAATAAAATGAAATAAAGTGGTCCCCTTGGCAGCCAACTTGCCTTGAGTGTCAACGACTGGGGAGCCTCTGACTATGAGGGCAACTGTTACATTGGCCAAGTCAAAGGCATTGATAAAGGAGATGGAGAGATCAAGGTTTCCTTCATGACACAACGCAAGGGACAAGCTGCAGAAAACAATTTCAAGTGGCTTACTCAAAAACACGTCCTGAGGAAACAAAGACAAAGCATTCTTTGTGTAACTGAACCTCCGGTCCCTGTCAGATTGCAGATTGTCTTCTCTTCTCTACAGACAACACCGTACTTGGCATGTTGAGGTTTTCATGGAAGCACCTTACACAGGGAACCCACACCCTTTGTTTCCCAAAAATTCAAAATAGATTGTTTTGAAAATGCAGAACTCGCATAAAGTGGTCTATCATTATAGTATTTCACAGTGTAGTATACTAAAAAGCTTGCTTCTTTGATGGAACAAAATTCCCCAATCACAGATAAGAGAAATGTATCCCAATGACAAGCCTGAAAAAAGAACAAATAGGGTTGCAAGTAGTTATGAACTTTACCTTTCATAATATTTGTCTTGTATGCATTCGGCAAAGGAGGGGCATGAGATGGCCACCAAATAGAAGAGGAGCATCAGTAACAACAAAAATCAGCCATCTTCATCAGAAATCCGTCTTACAACTCAAAGTATGGATTCTGAAGAAGACCCAATACCAACTCCTATGAACAAAAAGTTTGGTCCAGACAAAAACAAGCCACGTCAGCCCATTTCCACTTCAAATGTGCAAGCAATTCATCTGAAAATCCACTCAACATGAAAGCAAGTGCTGAATCGAGTCCCCTGGATCACTTGATAGCATATATTTATGAAGTCACACCTCAGAGACCCAACCGTTCCAATGCTTTAAGTTACTGTAACATAACATTTCATTCTTCAGTTGCATTCCATTGCGATGTTTGCTTCTTGCACAAAATGCAAACTACGGTCAGGAAAACCAGTTTCATTGAAAACATGACAAAATTCTCTACACCAAGCAGTTCAGAGTACAACTTCCAGCATAAACAGATGTGTTACTCGCTATTTGATTCGTTGAAAGCAGTGGTGGACAGTGCCACAGAAATGGATTTAATAAGCTGTTGTGGGAAGATTGTCTTCAAAGCAAAGGATGTAGAAACAGTTGGCGTGGATTGTTACATCACTTATGAAACTTGAATCTAATTTCTTGGGAAGAACACATTCAGACAACATCTGTTGGAGATATCTATACATTCCAAAATGTCAGCAATAAGCAAAACGGACGCGTCATTAACAGTACCTTGCAAACTGTCATCTTAAAAGCTGACAACCTGACCCTGGAGCGAAGACAACATTCCACTGCTAGAAGAGCTGTCAAGAGCATTGATTGCATGTAGAAATTTACACATTTTAAACAGTGCCATAAGTGTCCGAAGAAAAATCGTCAAGATGAGTCAAGCAAAATTACAAAATGTGACCATTGTGGAAATATTCTCCAAAGCTCACCTTGGCAAGTAGTCACTTTAGTAAAGTTTCTCATTGCACCCTCATTGTTCAATAGCTGTGTTTAGATGAGAGTATGTAAACACAGCTGTGTGACACGGCACAAATTTTGATTGATTATGTGTTGTCAGACGCACGTTTTGATTGGCTAGTAGGAAATGTGATCATGAGCGTGTATGAATAAAATCTGTTTCAATCAAGAAGTAAAAAAAATGCATTTTCCTTCATTTGTCAAATTATATTTTTGAGAAATGTTTTATAAAAGCATTAGAGGACTGTTTTCCATGTTTACACATCCTCATCTAAACACTTATGGGAATTGGGAGAATTCTCTCCGTCTGCGGTGAAATATTTCTGGCATTACAACCCTTTTTCAGAAATGAAACAATTTCCAATTTACCTGCTCGATAAAGTGCAGTACTTCAAAAACTAATTTTATCCTTTTTCATGCATACAAGCTGAAGCCTAGTTAGTCTTGAAATGGATAATGAATTATTAAACTAGTTATAAAACAAGTTCTGCAAATGGTTCGGTGTAGTATTTGATGACAACTGAACATGGGAAAATCATATTCATGAACTCTATCTGAAACTACCAAATACTGTGGGTTTTCTTGTCAAAAGTGAGAAATTTTGTCAATCATGATTTTTTTGGTTTGTGCTTTATTGTTCTCTTGTTTATCCTTGGGTTTCCATGTCTGGAGCCTGACTTATAATAATTATTATATCTCCTTTGCCAATTGTAGCTGTCATTCAGCACCTCTCTTTGATTTACTTGACCTTGATAATAATAGTATCATAAAATCATATTATCTCCTTAGCTTCGTGATAGTAACAGTATAAAAGTAGATTTAAGACTCATGACGCCAAAACATTTCTTTCAGACGTTGCCTAGTTAGTCTTAAATTTATTATAATTTCATAAAATTACAGGTACTCTATGTTTGTTATCAGTGGTCACACAGACTGTTCCTCCATGTTATAAAATTATAAACAGTCTTTGGTAATTATCAGAGGAACAAATAAAAC
>NC_090885.1:50924114-50946614 GCF_036669925.1 Montipora capricornis
CATATTCATGCCAAAAAAATTCAGTGTGTGCTGATAATTAAACAAAATAAAGCTTATTTCGTATGAAAATATTACTTGTATATCTTTTATGCAAATTACTGGTAAATTAATTATTGGTGTCAGGGCTAGCTAGCTATAGTAAGCATGAACCTCTTTTCTTGCTACAGCTTTACAAGCATAAACTTTATTCACACATTTATTTAATGTTTCAAAAAAGATTTTTTAAAACAGATTTTCAATTCACAAATTTAATTAGAACTATGAGTTTTCCAATTTACTGTATACTGACAATAGTAAAATATTTTTTGTTATTTTTCTAGTTTTATTAGGTAATGTTCAAACCTTTAGTGTAACTAGACCAATACCACCCTTTAGAGAGTAAAGCACAATAAAGATACACTATTGCTTTTACTATTATTCACTCATTCATTCATTTATCGATTTATTCATTCATTTATTCATTTGTTCGTCCATTCATTTATTCAGGATGGTATCAGAAAAGTATGACTTGACAGAGTCATCGACTCACAGATGTTTTCATCGCATTTGCACTGCCATTAAGAATCACTTGACACCAACCATTATTTGTTGGCCAAGGGTAGAGGACATGGCAGAACAAGAGGCAGCTTTTGAGGAACATCGAGGATTTCCTGGTGTTTTAGGTGCTATTGATGGCTGCCATATCCCTATCAGTGCTCCGCGATTCTCCTCAGAGAATTATGTCAATTGCAAAGGATGGCATTCTGTGAACTTGCAGGCTGTGTGTAACCATGACCTCAAGTTTATAGATTGCTATGCAGGGTGGCCAGGGAGTGTCCATGATGTGAGAGTTTTGAGGAACTCTCCACTGTTTATGGATGCCACTGCTGACCCTAACCTGCTTTTCCCAGGGAACAGGCATACCCGTCCAAAACGAGCAGCGCTGTACAGCGCCTCAAAAGCGCTGCAAAATAGCTGTACAGCCGATATGCAGCTCAGATGCAGCGGTTTGAAAGCCTTCCCACAGCGTAAGCTAAGGTGTAGCGGGCTGCTAAAACGCTTTGCATCCCTTGACATCAATTTGCAGCGGTTTTGCAGCTACCGAGTTGGCTGCCAAATGGCTGCTCCGAGCTGTAAACGAGCTGTTCCGCTCCGAGTCGCAGCTTCAACGTGAAATTAAGATCACATATACTAACTCTGTTATGCCAATGAGATCAATGGCAGGGCATGAACATTTTGATATCTTACGCCAGTGTGTGTTTTATCCTTTAGCTGTGAAATTTGTAGTATAATTTATTCTTCTCGCTATGCAGCGCCGATTCCGTAGATCAAGTAAACGCGGCGCTGTGGATCGAAATTTGTTTTAGGTATTTCTGGCCTTACAACATTGTGTTGTTTCTGAGACGCCGATGCGATGTTAATCCTGAGGTCGCAAATGCACGGGGTAAAAGTTTCTGCTGCCTTTTTTTACTTAATTGTGCCCTGGATGAAACAATGGAAAACTGCTCCCGCTCTCGCGCTTATTCACATTCGCAGCTACACATGTTCATTAATTACATTGGACGCGACATTTTGAAGTTTATCATAAACAATAAACAATTTAAATGCGGACGTCAACTCTCTGAACTGTGAGAAGCTTAATACTGTACTGGGTGTGTCTAGGAATCTTAACCATTTTTAATAAAAAGAGAAGAACAGATACTGTACTTAATCAATTCCACAATACATCAGAGCATGAAGTCTACAGATACCTATTTTACCTTCAAATGCCACTGCATAACATTTCAAAATTTCGTGTTCCGTGAGTCTTCTACATGTGTGTTATATAAGCCTCTGTTACACTAGGCAATTTTTGTTGCGACAAAGGTCTCATGTTGTGAAACAAAAGTACACTTGGACACGTTTCTTGCAACTTGTCCCGTTTTCGATGATCACATGACGTTAAAGGAACATTTTCATTGGCTGCTACTGCAAACCATTGCAACATAAGTTGCAGGACAGATGTTACTACGCAATGATCAGCGTTGCACGAAGCGACGTTGCCTAAAGTAGAAATGATTTCTACTTCTCGCAACGGTGGCGGCAACAAAAATGTTGCATGAAATGTCTGTGACAGGGTATGTTACACTGGGCAATTTTACTAGCAATTTGTGTTGAAATTGCCAGAAAAGTTGCATGAAAAATTGCCTAGTGTAACATGGGATTTATTACTAGCGTGGAGATTGTTTACATTACTCATGAGCACTAAGAGGGATAACTTTGGATTTTTCAACAATTTATCACTTTAATCTAACCCAAAATCATTCAAATAATCAAAACTTCATATTTATGATCCATTTCCTTCGCCTTTGTGTTTGTCAGCATTATGATTTTCGATATTTCAGGTTCACATGTTCATAAGTCTGTTTTTGCATCTCATATATGTTTAGATTTCCAATTACAAACACTGTTTTGATTGGCCACTCTACATCACTGTGTAAATAGTTCAATTTGAAGTAAAAATAGATACGTTTCGCTTCTGAGGAAACGAAACAATAATCATGGTTAACTCGACAATCATTTGATAAGCATGTCAATCTGACTCAACTCTATTGGGAAAACGGGAAACAAAAGCTATTTCCTCGCCACATTGGATGTAAACAAGTTTTTCTCTGATAGCAGAAACCGGTATGACTTTCATTATGCCTGCGTGATCCCGCAGGAAGATGGCGGAGAACTGAAGTCCGCTTGCGTGTGTAATTGGATCCTCTGTAAATATAAATCCAGGCACTTTTGGAAGTTCCTGGATTAAGGCAAGATTTTCTACAGGACAAACACAGTTCTCTGCACATGAAAGACTATTACTACAAGGGTGTTTGTACTGAAAGTAAAACTGGACTTGCCCAACCACTAAATTGTTGAGACAAGGGTCATTGTCTTGGAAAAGTATGGTGTAACTGTTTCGTGCCGTGACTCTCTTGTATGAAAGAGAATGATAGACTGATCCACTTATTCGCACACGTTTGAAGGAGAGAATGCCAGTGTCTAAAAGTGGAGGGGAGCCCAAGTTCTGTCCCAGTCGTGACGGTGTTGAATGTCATTGTAAAACCCCGTCTTTGCAAAAAACGTTTTGCTTTGCTGAACAATTGGGACTTCCATGAAAAAGGTCAAACTACCAGAGGCAGTAAAGTCCTTCCTTGCCGAAAGAGTTTGGGCAGCACTTTTCCTTGTTCTTGTCCACGAGCATAAAGCAGTAAGAACAATACCAGTGAAACGTGATGAGCGAAGATATATTGCGAAAGCACTTTTTCAACTCATTAATTGACCTTAAGAATTCACTGGAACCTAAACAATGCTGCCAAATTAACTTAAGGATATCGTTTAAGGCCTGCCCTGTAAGGGAATGGCGGATAACTACAGCCATTACCAACAGTGCACTTATGCCAATAGTTAAAAGGGATCCAGGGTAAATTGGGGTTGATTCCGGATGGGTGTTTTGGTGGTCATTCCCCTTTTTTGCTGCCATTTTCCGATTTTCCTCCATTTCTTGTTCTTCTCTGGTTTCGTCATAATTCAGTTCAAATGGAGTATCACAGTCACTGTGAAGATCAATAAGTTATTTTTCAAGAGTTTCTTTGATATCGACCAGGTGTTCAATCAGCCAGCTTGGATGGTTTTCACCTTCCATGACACTAGGTCGTAATTGTGACATATCTTCAGAGCAATGAAGTCAGTACTCATCAGCAAATTCGATGAACTCGTTTGATATTTGTCGGTTGTGTGGAGAATCCATAGAAGTAAAGGAAAGTGGATTCGCTGAAGGAATTGCTCCGTGTTGATCGCCACATCTGATTACCAGATCATCTGTGATGTCTGCACTGTCCATGGATAGGTATGGTTCGTCCATACCTTCAGATAAATCACTCTCTTCATCTTGTAGTTCAACATCCGTCATTTCTTCGTGGTCAAAGATGAAGCTGATCGCAAAGAATGAGGAAGGATGAACATGGGACATGAACACAGGCAAATACTTGCAACAGTCTTTCTGACAGGCGGGTATATAAAACATAAGCGTGATGGTCTAAGAAAACAAAAGTGAAAGACTATGTAAACCCCTCCCACCCAAATATTCAGTTAGTGCATGATAAGCAGGGCTTCGATGAGAAAGATTGAAGCAGACTTACTTCGATTGCAGTAGTTGCTGTATTTCGCTTGAGCAGTCTTCTTACAACTGTATATTGATCCGTTCAGAAATACTGGTGTTTGACGTTGAGGGGTGTCTTTGGGTGGTCATTATGTTTTCTGTAAATTTCACACAAACTCTCACCACTGAACAATATGCGTAGTGGGGTCCGACTAGCAGTGTTTGCAAATTTTGTAACTTTCAAACTCAATTCATTTATCATCTTTGTCCACCATTTCCGATTGATATCCGCAAGTATCAATTGTCATTTTATTAAATTCTTCACGTAGTCAAGTTATCCGAACAGTAACAAAGACAATTGTTTTAAACCGTTTCTTGACTGAAAAAGCTATGCTGCATGAATATTCAGGCTATTAAACAATTATAATAAGAAAACATAGTAGTGGAGAAGTGAAAAGACTTCTACTTTCCCAGTTTTCTGAATAGTTCGGTCTTGATGGAAAGAAAAAATGGTTTGCGTGCTCTGACATTAAATCAAAGACACCGGCGCGACGTGTCAATATACACATGTGAACAATTACCCTCACAATTATTTCGTGACTTGTTCACCACAAGGCACCTTGCGTGCTTTAGGCTCAGCTCGCCAGTTTTTTTCAGATTGAGAGAAGTGAACTTATTAAAGTAGACGAGGCCGTTAATAACGAAACTTCACGATGTTTGTGCTTGTATTTTGGATTGGAGATCAGCAGTTTAGTGTCGTTGAGACGAAAGATATTATTCTCGACAAATTGAACGAAGAGCCGTTACACGAGGGAATGACTTGCCCAGTAAAATGGAGGGAAAGGAAGTAGTTGTATGGGATCATTCAGACCAGATTTGACAGGGATCATTCAGACCAGATTTGACAGGTAGTCATCAAATGACGTCATCGATCAAAAGACAAAAGAAGGGGGCGTGCATAAATTAGGGGCATGTTGGGGCATGACGGCAGACCAGATTTGACAGGTAGTCATCAAATGACGTCATCGATCAAAAGACAAAAGAAGGGGGCGTGCATAAATTAGGGGCATGTTGGGGCATGACGCAATGTGTCGGTTTTGACCCTAACACGTGAAAGAAGAGGGCGTGCATAATTTAGGGGCAAGTTGGGGCATGACGCAATAACGGTTGTAACCCTAGCATAACCCTAAAGCGTGAAACAAAAACACGCACGTAACCCTAAATAATGTTTCGTAAGGTGCGCATAAAATAGTACTGTGTGTGCATATCATTTATCGGTATGTGACTAGACTGGTTTGGAGAGAGAGAGCTCTGGCCTGCTCAGGAGTTGAACTATGAATAAGAGATCGCAGCAAAAGCAAAGGCAAGACTAAGGAAAACAAACCAATCACTTCACAACGAATAATTTATATATATATAATTACAAATCGAGAAAAAATGATCTCTCCTTTTAAAAGAGTGAACCATTAACATCATCGCGGATGCAATAAGCTACAACTTGAAAAAACCTCTTCGTATACTACAAAGATTTACTTGCGCGATTCGTTTCACTTACATAAAAATCTACTGGAAAAAAGTCATTTGCATCGTCAACTTCACGCCTTAAAGAAGCTGCGAACTTGTCCAATTCCCGAAACGGATCTATGGTACATGAAGCGATGACTTCTCTTATTATGTTATCAATCATTTTTGATCGTTCTCTTGATTCCCTATCGCGGGATTCTGCTTTTGCGCGATTCGCACGTATTTGAGCCAAACGTTCTTGCGCTGCGTCGAAGAGGTAGGATCTCACTCTTTCCTTTTCTGTAATTCTGTCCTTTCGTCCCTCAGTCGCCAGTCTGCTATAAAAAGAAAATCAATCAGCAAAGAAACATGAAAATTAAACCCTTAAACACCACCAAATGTGTTTGTAAGAGTCTCTCAGTTAAATCATTTTGCGAATCCGTATCAAAGAAGTCAGAAGAATGAAAACGTTTTTTATCATCTTCGGAATAAACCCTTAACATTACCAACTTAGATAGTTTAAAAATTTGTTTGTAAGATCATAGCGCAATGTACGAAAACAAGACCTACCTTTCTGCAAAAACATGTTTGCTGATCTTGCGTGGCTGGAATTCTTTCGTGCAATAACTTCTTTTCTGGTTCATAGCTTCAATCTGTTTACTGTCTTGAGATGTTTGCAAAGCGCAACCGTTCTACTCTGTTCGTTCCTTGAACTAAATGATTGCGTTGACGCGCTCTTGATCACCGACGCGTAACGTTGGGAAAAAAATGCAAGTCGTGTATTGCTTCATGGGCTCTCTGAATTTACTAATGTACCGGGACAGATTCCGCGAAAATTTTTGTTATTGTGAATACAGACTGCAATTCATTGTTTTATAAACTAATTACCTTTCCTTTGTTTTTACCGCAGTACCGCCTTTTGAAGGTAAAGACAGATGTAGAATATCGGTTGAAAGTCGTTTCACATTTCCAATACAATGTTGTTTTTGTATGAAGTACGAACAAGACAGGGCATGTTTGAAACGTTACGGGCGATTTTTGGATTATGTGAAACCAATTTACTTCTTACCTAATTTTAAGACCAAACGTGTGGTTGATAGCAAATCTGGACAAAATTAAAGACTCTTCAAAGCCTGCTAATGTCTCACATCTTTTTAGAAAAAAGGCTCTCTTGTACCTATGCATACGTTTCGAACTAGAAAAAAAAAAAAACGCATTTCAAACGCTTCTTTTTTTCCTTGCCTCTTCTTTGATCGCAATTAAGAAAATAGTGTTATTGTGAATGAGATGAGCTTTGATTGAAAAGGCGCTGTTTTGCGCTATTATTCCTTCAGAGAGGCGTAACGTCCTAAAAAGCAGGATTGCCGCTTTTATTTACATCGAAACCTCTAAGGAGTTGTAGAGAGCATTTTTTATGTCGGCAAAGGGTTTTTTAAAAAAGGGATTTTTTTATGCCGCAAAAAAGTAGATCAGCCCTAATGTTTCACATCTTTTAGAAAAAAAAAGGCTCTCTTGTACCTATGCAGACGTTTCGAACTGGAAAAAAACCGCATTTCAAACGCTTCTTTTTTTCCTTGCCTCCGCTTTGATCGCAATTAAGAAAATAGTGTTATTGTGAATGAGATGAGCTTTGGTTGAAAAGGCGCTATTTTGCGCTGTAGTTCCTTCAGAGAGGCGTAACGTTCTAAAAGCAGGATTGCCGCTTTTATTTACATCGAAACCTCTTAAAGGAGTTGTAGAGAGCATTTTTTATGTCGGCAAAGGGTTTGTTTAAAGAAATTTTTTATGCCGCAAAGGTAGATCGGTTAAATCGTTTTTTTAATTTTCCAACATACCCCCTATATCATGTGCTATTATAAATAGTCTTGAAAAAACTGATCACCATGTTCCAAAACCATGATGAGAGTGATCGAAACAGAAACGCTTATCTTGTCGGAGAAGGCTGTGAACCACATCATAGAGAGGCATATCAAAAAGGCTGTGAGAGCTTCCCAGTTTTATGATAATGTGGATGTTTCCCATTTAATTCTCGATACCATCACGGAGCTGGAGAGAAGAAAGCGGGAAGAAAACAGCAGATTGTACTATCCGCCTAAAGAGGAGCAAACTGTTCCTTATGTTTACATATTGCCCAAAAATGGTAGGGTCTTTAAAGTTCGATATGTAAATATAGGGTACAGTGTTGGAAAATCTTTAGGCGGATGTGATACCAATCAAATGGAAATCGTCATGGTTAAAACATCTGGGCGTTGGGACATCATCACTGCGTATCCTTGCTCTTGAAGCAGAAACCTTTTTTAAAAACGGCTCCTTTAGGAGCCAACAATTCTATAAAAGTCAATAATCAATGGGTTTCAAGCAAACTTATGGTTTAACTAATATTGATTCGTTGTTTTTTATCTCTTAATCTTGACGGATAATTGGACAATACCATCAAAGATTTTTCTTATCCTTACAGGATAATCTCTGTGGGAAGTAAAAAAACATTAAAAGCGTGTTGTGTAGTAATCTTTTCTAGTAATTCCACCAATAAAATATAGTGGTATAATCCAGAACCATATAAAAGCGAAAGACGGTCCCACACAAACCACTTCTATTTCCAACTCATTGAGTGAAACCAGAAAAAGATAAGCGAGGACGTACAAAAAAATGGAGAATAGGCCATGGATTGAAGAATTGACGGACAGCGCCCTGAATCAAGTTTATGACGAATTCGAAGATGATTTGATGCTCGTGCAAGCGCTGGAACAATTTGAAGAAGGTAACTGAAATGCGTAAAAAAAAACAAACCAGACACCCGGTGGACAGTCGATGGCTATGATGTTGAGACAAACACGATTTACGAGTTTCTAGGCTGTTTTTGGCATGGTTGCCCGAAGTGTTTTCCTCAGCGCTCAGAAACCTACCGCCGACTGAACGATCGCTCCATGGCCGACGTTCATCAAGAAACCGTGTTACGATTACAAAGTCTTTCCGATCGAGGCTATTCAGTAAAAACCATCTGGGAGTGCGAATGGCAGAAATGTAAGAACCACGATCCGGAAATAGCTGAGATTGTCGCAGGGTACGATTTAGAAGAACCGCTTTCACCTCGAGACGCCTTTTTTGGTGGCCGCACAAATGCTGTTCGTCTTCGTTACGAAGTCAAAGAACATACCGCTGAACAAATCAAATATTATGATTATACCAGTCTCTACCCTTGGACCAATAAGACCCAGAAGTATCCGGTGGGACATCCTGAAATGATTTACACCCCGCCACGAGAGAAACCAATTTCCGATTATTTTGGTCTCGCAAAATGTACAGTAGTACCACCGTATCACCTTTTCCACCCTGTATTACCATACAGAACTCATAACAAACTCACGTTTCCTCTGTGTCGTACCTGCGTCGAAGAAAACATCGACCGTCCTCTCCATGGGAAAGTCTCTTGGTGTGGCCATAACGAACAGGAGAGAGCATTGACCGGTACGTGGTGTACACCAGAACTAGAAAAAGCGGAACAGATGGGTTACGTGATCCAAACCATTCATGAAGTGTGGCATTTCCGAGAAACGCAAGTAGGCCTGTTCGAAGATTATGTGAACACTTGGCTCAAATTGAAAACGGAAGCTTCAGGCTGGCCCGCATGGTGCGACACAGAGGAAAAGAAACAACTCTACATAACTCAGTTTCAAGAGAAAGAAGGTATTTTCTTAGAATATGAGAAGATTGCCGTCAATCCTGGTCAGCGGGCTTTGGCCAAACTGATGTTAAACTCCATGTGGGGAAAATTTGGGCAGCAAGTGAACAAATTGCAAGTGAAAGAATTCATTGAACCTCAAGCCTTTTGTAGTTTCATGGACAGTGATCAACATAATGTTCGTTTTGTCAGCTGTATCGACGAACAAAGAGTGGAAGTCCATCATCGCGAGGAAGCGTTATGTGAAAATATTTCCCCCAATCTGAATATCTTCGTGGCCTGTTTCACTACCTGCTGGGCGCGCTTGCGTCTCTATGAAGCTCTAGAACTGTTGAACGAAAGGGTGTTGTATTTTGATACAGACAGTGTGATTTTCGTGCAATCCCCGGGAGAAATCAAACCAGTGCTCGGCGATTATTTGGGCGATTTTACGGATGAATTAACCAACGGAGATTTCATCACAGAGTTTTGCTCGGGGGGGCCGAAGAATTATGGATATCGTACGAAGAAAGACAAGTATTGTTGCAAAGTACGAGGATTTTCATTGACCGTCGAAGGGATGACACAACTCAATTATCAAGTGTTGCGTGAAAACACCTTGAAGGAAATACAAAAGCCTTTAGATTCACCGCGAAAAACCCGCGTCGCGCAGACACACAAAATCGTCCGCGTCTCGAAAGACTATCAACTATGGACCAAAGAAGCCCACAAAGAATACAAATTGGTATTCAATAAACGCGTCCTGGACCCGCAAACAGCGATCACTTATCCATATGGCTATCGAGGACTGGACTCTGAAGATGAAGATCTTATTGCCACAATGGTCGAACTAATGGATGAAGATGATGAATAAAAACGCTCTAATTATGTAGGCTCTTTAGGAATTCAAAAGCAACATTTCAAAGGCGCTTACAGTTTTTTTTTTAAAAAAATGATTTTCATTGAAAAAATTGCTATCACAAGGCTCTCTTAATTTGTTTCACTGGAAAAAAAAAAAAATTGTCCACCCAGTTGGATTTGAACCAACAACCTTCGGATTTACAGCCCAACGCTCTAACCGATTGAGCTATGGGCGGCAATTATCGACAGCACACGTTCCGTAGATTAAAATAAGGTTATCTTTCATCATGATTTTTAAATGAACATAGGCTATAAGAGATTCACTCAATCACAGATTTCACTTTTTTCAAGTTTTTATTGAAAAAACAAAGGGACCGACTAGTCACTAGGACCGTCGACACGTTCCCGCTTGTACATAAGATTATCAAAAACAAACAACATTACAGTTTTTTTTTTTCACAATTTGAGTTTGCGCTTAGCTTGCATGATCCGTTTAACAATAGCTTCCGTCCAAGTTTTCTTGCCCGGCAAACGGCTGATGGCGGCAATCATCTTGTCATCGGCTTTCCATTTGTCACGCAAATTCTTAGCTCTGGCGTACTCAATATCGTGCTGCTTGGCAATCTTATCCAATCGATTGATACCTGGATCCCCGCGCCTTAACCGTTTCTTCAAATGTGTTCCAGGCCCCATGTATTGATATCCCGGCCAATGAAATTCAATCCCAGTCTTCCCCAACCATTTTTGAATGTCTAAGCCTTCTCCACGTTGTGGGCGTTTGCGCCGAAGCGATCTGCGTGCTGGGGCTTTTTGCTTTTTAGTAGTCCTTCCCATCAAGTTTGCGTCGGGTTCGACGTCCCTGGTCAAATGCTTCCCACCCTGGTAAAGATTTCAAACGTTCTACTTCCGTAGCCGCTTTCTTACGCTGTTGGCGTTTGAGTTTATTCACTATAATGTCAGCTTTTTCTTTGGATGTACTCCCTGGGGATGATCCCAAAACTTCAGCAAAGGGGAGGGGAGCTTCTCTTTGTTCCTCCAAGGACAAGGACGGTACTTGTAAACGTACGCGTTTGGGTTTGGGCGGTAAGGCGGGACGATGTGGTGTCTCCGCGGCGTTACCAGACGTTATGGTAGCACCTTTCTTGCGATGCGCTTTTTTAAGCAAACTCCGCACCAGTGTGGCTGTGGGTCCTTCAATCATAGCATCGGTTTCATCATCTTCTTCTTCTCCTTCAGGCAGTGGGGCCGCTACTGGAGGCCCCCTCGAATCTTTTTGATTAATCGATTTAATGGACGTGACACTTGTTTTACACGTGCTTCTTTCAAACCGCTTGGCATGTTAGAGTCTAACAATAAGTGTTTTTCAGCTGCCAAACGAGCCGCTTTAGTCAATCGCATGTTCTCGGTCAAACGCCCTTTGTATTCATCAGTCAATCGCGACATTTCGTCCGCAGGAACCATGACATACTCGCGAAAAGTACTCATCGTTTTTGGGGTGGCGAAATGAATAAATGTTTACCCTCTAAGAACGAGACTTCAAACGTTCCTCCATCGTTGAGTGTCTCCCTATAAGGTCTACAGGCTTCGCACATCAAATTATATCTCAACACGGATAGGTCGCGCTCCAAGATCTGTACCTTTTTACGAGAGAACTCTCTTTCGTCCTGTAA
This sequence comes from Montipora capricornis, assembly GCF_036669925.1. NCBI lineage: Eukaryota > Metazoa > Cnidaria > Anthozoa > Scleractinia > Acroporidae > Montipora > Montipora capricornis. The sequence continues at coordinate 50,935,912 of NC_090885.1, forward strand.
CGTTTGTAATTTAAGTTGCAACCCCTCAGCTTGTAGTTTCCAGCGCCTTGCTTCTTGATACGCTTCAATGAGATTGTGCAATGCTGCTCTATTCATGGTCTAGGATAACAGCAAAACAATTCCTCGTTCAGACCTTGACGAAAGTCATTAGCTCTCTGTCGTATCCACGCGCGACAACGGTTTATCAAAGGTCTCACATTCAGAGCTTCAAAGAAGGTGGGGCGGAATACAAACTCGATCATGATGATGAAGAACGGTGAACACAGCAACCATCTAAAGCATTGTTCAGTCCCCGCCAAAAGCCAGCGCCTTTCTGATTCATCAACAAGTCGCGTCGCTTTTTTAAGGACGTTTTGCGGTGAGCTAGGGTTCGCAAAGTTTGTTTTTGAGGACGCCATGAGCGTACCGTGGTTGGCGATAAGGGTACTCTCCCTTTCAAAGAATTCAAAATGACTTCGCTTACAGCATTGATTTGATCAGCGTTGGCGTGACGTAAAAGATCTTGACGCTGTAAATGACGCGCTTCTTTAGCTAGCTGTCGTAGGAATGTAAATTGTCTACGTAAACGGGGAGGCGGTGACGTGGGCATGACGTGATTCTATAGGTACAAACACGTGCGGGTACCCCTGCGAAGGTAATAGGTTCGTCCACAGACGGCGGTCATCTGAAGAGGCTGGGTGTAAGTCAAACATTAAATAGCCAAAGGGGTGTTCCGTAGCATGACGAAATATTTGCATAACACCTTTGACCTCGGTCGGAAACGCCTGACACACCAAAGCTCGTAGCCCTGTGCAATCCCGAGGATTCTTGAAACAAACTATGTAATGCGCATTGCGCGACACGGTCTTTGCGTAAGGGCCCGGTGGAAACAGATCTTGACACAAATACAATACGGTAATGTTCCGATGGTGGGAATGTTTTGTGAATAGGTCCAACACACGCTTGTCTCTTCCTCCTTCATCCATCAAATCATCCAACACTAACACCCCGCCACCTTGCGGTGCAAACCAAGCATCCAATTCCTCTAAACTAGGAATGCCTTCGTGAAAATGTATAGCATCCTCCTTTTGCATCTTTTTAAATGTAGGTTGCCATGCTCCGTAACAATAGTGTTTGGTTCGAGGTGGTGGGTCCATGAAATGAGAAGCATGTTTCAATAATTCCCGCGTGAAGGTGGTCTTACCACAGCCCGAAGGACCCGTCACTAAAAGACTGCAGGGGGTTCGAAAAAAAAAGCCTTCTCTCTCCGGTCGTGGCTGAGTCATAGTCCTATCTGATTCTCTCTCCCATGTTTCACCGTCTTTTATTCAAAGCTTTTTTGATCCCGTATCCTGCCGCGGCACTTACACCCCCTAAGGCGGCTGCTTTACCAACGGCGGTCAATGCAGGAAGGGCTAACGCGAGTAAAGGAAAAATGCCTCCCTTCTGGTGTTTGGTTCGCCGCCTCTTTCGAGTCACCCGTGTTTTATGGCGCGGAGCGCGTTTTCGACGTGTTCTTGTTGCAGGCATGGTGTCAAATGATATAGGTCTATAAAGTGGGGTCTTTTAAAAAGAACAATGACCACGACACGGTTTTTATTTTATTTTATTTTTTATTGGAAACTTTTATTTCAATGATACATAGCTTCACGCCTAGAACAACACGCCTGACTATTTTCTACACCGTCCACGATATCCGTTTGAAGTGATGGGGGTAACTGTACTAGGATGCGATGTCCTGCTTGGTGATCGTTGGCTACTAAATCATGTAAAGAAAAATCAGCCATGAATTCATGCATGCTCTTGCCTCGACACCGTGCTTGTAGAAACAATAAGGCGTAATGCCCGCAAGCGCGGCTGTTCAAACTTTGTAAGCTCCGCTCGTTGCGGTGGATGACGGGGAAATAGCGCCATATCCATTCCAAGACATGAGGTACTCCGTACGTATCCATAGGAAGTCCATAGCTGTCGAAGATCTCGCAGGTATCTCCCGAAGTCCACAAACCCAACCAATGACGTCCAGGTTCTCCTTTAGGGTCTGTGTTGACAATCATAGCCCTATGCGTTTGTCTCCCAGCGGATTGGTGGAGTGGTGGTAATTGATCTTCAGGGTATACACCCCAAAACACGCGCCTCAATACAGGGTCGCGTTTTGCCAATGCTGTTAACTGTCGGTCGCTCAAGGGTACTAGTTCCATCGATGCTTGTTGTAGCAGTGATTGATGATACTGTTACACAAGTAATGCGAGTGGTTGTATTTAATACAGAAAGGTATGAATTTTAAACGTCGTAATTCACCACGCCCGTGCCACTGATATCCATCACGCTTTCAAACTCGCCCCAGACCACCACCGTCAGATTTTGACCAGGATTAGCCCCAAAATTGATCTCCAGGGTGACATCGCCTTGTTGTTGCGGGTTTCGCAAGGAGCTATCTGCATCTCCTCCTGCGACATTATTAAACAGGTACAGCGTGCAATTCTTGTTGTGGCCCCAATCCCCCGGTTTCAGCATACTTTCTTGGTGTTTACCCAGAGCACCGCTGGCTTGCAGGAAGCGATGGTACCCCCACAAATCTTTCTTGTTATCATTCTGATTCAGTTCCAAGGTTTCGTAGGGATATTCCTCACCGCGTATGATTTGACGAATGCGGGTCACCCCAAACTTTTGGAAGGCAAATGGGTAATGATCTAAATTCCCGTTGTAGGCGCGACTGTCCAATAATCCTACCATAAGACGGTCGGGTACGCGGCCTTGAAACAGATCTGTTTTCTTAAACATGGTACTATCCCCATCAAACGTGAATGTCCGGACATCCATATAGACGGTAGGATAACGACCCCACATGCCTTTGTTATGTCTTCGTTTAGTCAGTGCAGTGTAAGTGGTAGGGTTTAAGGTCAGCCTACAGAGATAAAATTTGGCTTGGATATCATTCGGACCCAGGGTTGGGTACTTTTTGCCCGCCATCCTTGTACCAAAGCAAAAGAACTCGGGACTGTTAAAGGTGATACGCAGCTTGATTTCAATACCAGGAACTAACACGGTTCCTGTATGAAAAGCTTCCAAATGCGGTTTCATGATCAGCCGCACCCATCCGTTCCCCAAAAACTTGGAAGTTAACACTTTCAAGGGATTCGTCTCTCCAGTAGCAAACATACCAGCGTTAACAGGGCGGTCATCATTCACAGCATTGGTGGCTTGCAGGGAAGCATTCACATTCAAATAATTCACCCATCCTTGTGGGGCCAGCAATGTTTCACCTTCACTGGGCGTGTAATTCAGCAAGGTTTCACCAAAGGCTCGGTAGGCATACATGCCCGTCTGTTTAGTCATTAACGTACCATTCAACCGCATGTCAAATTGCTGGATCATGGTGTGCGCCACATTATTGACCAGGTAAACGTACTTGGTGTAATCGTCTCCCGATTGATTTGCTTCAGCTGCCGTGACTTGCCCGTCCGCATACAAACCAGCATTGTTCGCACCGGTAGGTAGTCTCATGTCAAAGGTTAAATAACTTTGATTCAAATCGACAAAATCTTCCAATTCGGAAATGGTGAATTCCAAGGGGGTAATACTGCTATTGTTGAGCGGGGAGTAACCCACCCATCGAGATCCTTGAATAGCCACATCTTGCGCTGGTAAAGCCCAGAAATTCAACGACTTGCTCATGACGAAGGTCAACGTCGTTTGTGGATTGTTCGTCGACGTCGCCTGGGTTTTATCTGTTTCGTCCACCGACGGAACAGTTCGTAGTCCATGGTTGTTGGTGGTGGTGACACGTGATTGGAAATCCAGCCACCACGCTGCCCCCACCCCCGCAATCGCCGTTCGCGTCTAGGAATGGATCGGACTACCAATCGCGGCATGATGGAGTGAGTGTCCCTGAGATCATTTGGAAGGGGGAACGGCTTGATATATGGGCCCATTGACGGTGTGGGGAAGGCCGCCGATTTAACCATAGCAAGAACACAATCACGCGCCCTACATTGATGGGCGACAAACTGACCCATAGGTCTTGTGGGACAATACCCTCTGAGGGCCATTGCTCGATAGTGTCTAAGAGCTCTGCAGGGCAACAAGCACGCAAGGAGCTCACCTCGCGGGTCCATCGCCAACAGTGCCAAGTATCGCACAAGAACACACACAGAGACCACATTGTATCATTTGAAATGAACAAGCTTTATTCAAACCATTTTATACAAGAGGAAATGACAACGACACTGTCTTGGTCTGAAACGGACTCTCCTAATATATCATTATGCTCCAGCATGCGTTCAGTCAACTTTCTAAGCTTCTGTTCGGCTTTTCGTTCATCTTTCAACATCTCTTTCAGTTTGGCTAGTGCTAGGCGAGCAATGAGTTTGCTGTGTTCATCTTCTTTCGTTCCTTCTTCTTGCAGGTTCATTGATCGCTCACATTTATCCGTTAACTTTCGAGGTGTGATGCGTTTCCGTTTTGGAGCAGGGGTGCGTAGCTTTTGGGGCACTGTGATCTTCCGTTTCAAATTTTGGGGGTCTCCATTCACTTCGGCCGCAGGATCTGTTTTTGCTTGCTTGACTTCACCGATACTTATCTTTGGCAGAATCAGCACTTTTCTGACCGGTTCTCGGATGGTTTTCTGCATCGTTTCTTTCCTCTCTGCATTCAACGGTTTTAATAGGTCCGTGTTGGTTAATGGTGCGCCGTGAGGTTCTTGTTTCTCTGCACAGAGGTCTGCGTGAGAGGTTTCTTTGTGAATAGACATGATGGAACGTACTCTAGATGGAGGCGTTTGTGCTCTGCACATGAAATGGTGTATGACTGTCAGGGAATGAAGTTGTCTCTTTTATAGAGCTTTTCTTGACGCTGATTGGTCCAAATCCTTTCTTGCTTTTTGATTGGTCCACATCACACACCCAAAACATCCCGCACATGATTGGTTGTTTGACGGACCTTTGATTTGATGTTATTCCTAGCTCGTTTAGCTGTTTTTTGCATCGTAGACCTTACCGATTGACTGGCTTTTCTTTTCAACCCGCTGACTCCTGCTCGCAAAACCGTGCCTGCTGCCGCATCAAGCGCTTTACCTTGTGCCAAACTCTGCAACCCTTCTGCTACAGCAGGAGCCCCTATCTCCAATAGAGTTTTCCATAATCCATCTCCCACTTGCGGGGGTGTGTATCGAGTCAGACTTCCTCCTCGCATGTTAACCGTTTCGTACTAAAGGTGATTCCTTCACGGCTGCTCTATTTATCTTGGATGAAATGCGGGGTCACGAAGGTACGATTAGATTTGTTGTTAGGAAATGCAACCAAGGACCCGTTTGTTTCAGCTACGTCCACTTGCAATGTTTCGTAGGTGTTTTGGCGCACTGGATGAAATTGTTTGTGTTTGGGTTCGAAATACATCACACCTCTTCCTCGTCTCTCGTACCAGACTTCGCGCAATAAATCCGTCTTTATTCCTCCCACAATCGTGCTCTGCGCTACATTACAGTACACATGCAAGGTGCGAGAAGGCTCCCCAACCACCATTCGAAAGGCATGGTTCAGGTTGGTGAAACGCCAATTACAACTCATGCTTAATCGAAGGCAGTGTTTTTCTATTGCCCAGAACACACCATTTCCATCTTTATCCAGCAAATCTCGGTACTTCTCAGAAGTTGTCAGATCAGGCACTTTGTCATCTATATACTCTCGAGACAGGTTATGGCCCAACTCCCCTGTTTCTGTCATCCATCCCATCTTGATAGCCAAGGTACCATTAATCCAAATTTCTGGAGTGTTGTCTACACCACCGAGTTTGATCTTTGTATTGTCAATCAGCAAGTCTTGCTCGTTTCCTCGCTGTATCCACCGAAAGGTTATGTAGATACGTTTTCCCGTGTCGTCCACAAAATGACTCCCTTGAAAGTTATCCCTTAGGCGCATTTGGGTGAGAAAATCAATACAGGCTTTCATGAAACTTTCTCCATCCACCACCCACTTGAATTGATCGATATTCATCATGTTAACTTGCCCCTCTGATTTAACCCCAGATCTCATCAGCGTTGTGTAAAACAGAAAATCGTATTTTGGTACCAAATGGTAGAGGTTGACACGAGTGTCAGGCACGGACATACTGCTCAAGGCAACTCGCCAACCCTGCCCCGGCAATGTTAGTCGCTGGGGCAGCCGGACCTTAAAACTGGATGGTGAGTTATCTGGAAATTCAGGTGACGGATCACTCGGTAAGGTCACGTAGAAATCACCCATGGTACTCTCAGCCTTTCCACTTACGAATGGTCTTTGCATCGATCCAACTGTCGTATTTATCAGACCATCCTTGCCAACGCACTTTGACCTGATTTCCTTTGCGTTGTAAAACCTTTTCTATGCGAAACAGTCCGTCATCTGGTACGGTAACCGGTTGCAAATCTTGTCTGTAAAATGTACCTTCCACTGGAGTCCCATCCCATTCTTGTACTTTGTAGGTGGGTACTACCCCTGGAACGACTCGCCGGATCACAAAAACCTCTTCTGTCCACCCCGGCAAATACCCTTTTTCAAATGGTCGATGTTTCTTGTTCAAACGCACCCGTGTCCCTTTTACCAAAAGCGTCTGCTTGTTCTTTTTCTTAGCTAGCAATCGTTTATCGTATAGACGGTGCCATACTTGGGCCTCGTTGACGCCCGTTACGTCTTTTGGAGCTATGCCGATGCTCCGATGAACGGTAGCGTTGTATCCCTGCACGATACTCTGTAAGACCTGTAAGTATGCCCGCGTGTTCTTGGCTGTCAAGTACCGGTACAGTTTCTCTTTCAAGGTGCGATTGAACCGTTCCGCTAGGGCTGCTTTAGCGTCCCCATGCGTGCTAAAATGATGAATACCGTTCGTTTTCATCAAAGTCTGGAACGTCCGATTGTAAAATTCTTTGCCTGCATCTGTCTGCAATTTTTGCGGTGTGCGCCCGGATCGTGTCAAGATGGTTTGCATGGCCTGTGTGACCACTACCGCTGTCTTGTTCTTCAAGGATTCGACCCAAGCATATTTGGACAACACATCTACTACCGTTAAGGCGTATCGGTTCCCTTTGTTCCAACGTGCTAACCCTTGCAATTCAATCAAATCGGCAACCCATTGTTCATCGATGTTAAACACTAAGGTGGGTAATGTAGGGAAACGTTTTCGGCGGGGACGGTGTAACGTGTAGCTTAAGACCCCTTGCAGTAGGTTTTGGGCCTCGCGTCTTTTTAACCCATGTGCTTTGGCAAAAGCTTGGACCCCGCCCAAACTACCAGGCTCTCCGGGGAACTCGTACGTTAAGGGTGACGGTTTCATGACACTAACAACTTCACAGTTTTACATCAACATTTTATTTATCTTGTAAAATGTAACGCACAGTCTTGCATCCCCCAAAATTACAATTGCACGGTTTCCAGCAAAGAATCTCTTCGGGCGTGCCTTCCACATAGGCTTCGTTTTTCTCTTCCATGCACAGTTCACACAACAGCAAGTCTAACACATCACTCAACCGCGAGTGCCACAGGATCACTTCACGACATTTGGCCTCGTACAATGCTTGGTAACTCTGATTTAAACGTTTCAGACCGTTCAGTTCTCGTCTCATTTCCAAAACGCGATTATCTATCTCCTTTATATCCTCCTCTCCTTCTTCCTGTATGCGTTTTTGCGCCATTTCCTCCTCTTCCTTGATGGTAGCCCATCGTGTGGTATGTTTGATGATAGACTTTTCGAGATGGAGGCGACGCTTATCCAGGTTCCGCACTGTTTGGTGTTGACCTTGCATATCATTGTCTTTCATACAATCATCCACAGACTTCAATTCCTTGACTTTTTCTCTCAATGCCTGTTCAACGTCAAAGGCTTGACGATGCCTTATTTGTCTTGTCCTACGGGCCTCCTCTAAACTCAATGCGTCATTCATGGTCTGCTTCTATCTCTGTCACTGTAAACGATCGTTTTGGTGAAACGGTGAGTTCTTTTTATACAGTGATCTGGACATTGATTGGTTGAGTGAGACCATCCAATGACACGCTTCGAGCAATCAATCTTTCTTTCATCTTCTCAATGCTGTATTTCTCCGTTAACTGTCTTTGCACCCATCGATCATTAAAGGGTATCATATGGTGTTGTTCTACAGGGGGAAACATTATCATACACTCTTCATGCCACGGTTTTAAAATATCATTTTTGTTCACCGATAAGATGGTTGCTTTTAGACACGCATCAGATTCTTCTGCTCCATTAATCTTTGAATAACGCTCCCTAACATGATTTTCATAACTTTTCCAGAACGCTTCGAGTATGTCCTTTCGCATTGGAAGGCGAGATTTCTTTCTTTGAGGATAGCGCTTGTGTAACTGCTGCTTTTGAACTCGAACCCTTCTTTGAAACTCTGAGCAACGCGAGGTAACTTCGTCTTCATCCACCAGGTTTGTGCTAGGAGTTCTTTGAAGACAGTCCCGTGTCTTTTTTCTCTTTTTAAAAAGAGCTCTTGACACCTCACTGTAGAAATGAACGTTTCTCATCCTCAGGCAATATGAAAAACGTGAGCAAGAACGACGCTTTTCAAACATTTTGTCCCTCAAGGTATGATGGACCGGTGACATCATTAGGTCTATTTTGCTTTTCATTGGAACTCTATTTCCCCCAACGATTCGAAAATATGTTCTCTAAACTGCGCCACGGGTCTGTATGAGATTCCATGTTTCGTGTACCGATGTTAGCGCATGTGTTACCCATCAATGACGTGATAGGTTCGAGGCAGGCTTCAAACCTGTCCTCAACACGATCATACTTGAACCAGCGATTATGTGTCATCGAGTACAGATACAAGGGTTTATGCATCAGGCGTGCCATCTCTACGCACCACCCCGTCCCACCATCCACACACTCTAATCCTTGACTGTTTTGTGCAAATTTCCCAAAAGCGTACACAGTATCAGCTTTCTTTATAATCCAATAATTGCGCTGCAATAACCCGTTGACTTTACAAGATAAAGAAGGATATGTACGCTGTAACCGTTTATTGGCAGCTCGACAGGCAAGATCCGCTTCCGGGGAGTTACACCAGATCATGTTTATGCGCGGTACATCAAGAGATAAATCCCCCGGATGTGAGGCTGCTGAGGCATCAACAAGTTTGGGATCATGTCCGCCACAGAGACGCAAGCCTTTCCCATTCACTCGGGTGATAGGGTGGTTGTAAGGGAGAATGCACATAACACGCAACCCATATTGCCACGGCCATCGTATGGCCCAGGCATCGGTGCCTTTAGCGCCTCCAGTGATCACGGTGATCTCGCTCGGTTTCGACATTCGTTCACTCTCACTCACAACGACAACTACATCAATCATATGGTTGTATTCTCTTTTTATTATAACATTGAACCAATTAAAAACTATTTTACAATATTGAACACAGTTCATGCGGTCTTTGAAAAACATCCATCAGATAGGCGTTGGGCCATGCGAGAGGCCATTTGAAAAGCGGATGGTGCTTGGAATGTGTTCTCGAACGATCTTCCCTTCTGCTTGTATGGGTGATGTCGAAATGGTACTACGTTCTGTTTCTTCTTTGGTTGATAAGCCACCAGGCGTGGTTTAAAGTTTGGGTATCGAGGATGTTGCGGTGGTGGATTCAGTTTCTCTAAGGTGAAGACTAGAATCTTATGGTTCCAGGGAGTGTTCAGCCATTGGAAGTAGGGGCATGTGCGGCTCCGACAGCTGAAATACATGCGGCCAGGGTTCTTCTCAGATTTGCTCTGTTTTAGAGTGGAAGGTTTATCGCAATAACACAGCATCTTTGGCCATTCGGAATGCATTTTGTCGATGTTAATCACAAGTTGAGGGTGCCGTTGTTTCTCCACGGCTTGTACGTACTGGTTTAATTCTTGTTGGCTTGCAATGAAGGCACAGGGGTACTCAGGACATTTCACGTAATTAAAACCGTTGTCTGATCTTCGGTACTCCAACAAACAACCATGAAAAGGGCATGTCGTATCAACTTCCATTGGCACGTCATCAGGGATCTGCCCCATGAGTTCTTCAATAGTGGTGGGCTCGTTGGGCTCCCATCCTTCCCCTTCTTGGTAGGTCTGCTCCATGACTTGCACAGCGGGTGTGGTTGGGGGTTGCAATTCCTTTATCTCCTCCATGGTCATAGCGTTGTTTCCTCCGCATATTTGTGTGACTTCTGGCTTCTTGTTGGTAGGTGGTTTGGATGGCCGAGTGGGTTTTCGAATTGGAACGATTTGTTCTTTCTTCTCAGACATGATATAGTCTCATGAAAAAAAGTAAGCTACAGCGACGCTTTTATAACAGCAAAACGTTTGTCCCTCAAGGTATGATGGGCTAGTGACATCATTAGAAACCAGTCATAAATGACCTATTTCCCTTTTGATTGGCTCTCGATGAGGTCATGGTTGTTTCTGATTGGTTTCCGATGAGGTCATCTGGTGTACTTGTGATTGTTTTGTTTTCCTTAGTCTTGTAGTCTTTGCTTTTGCTGCGATCTCTTATTCATAGTTCAACTCCTGAGCAGGCCAGAGCTCTCTCTCTCCAAACCAGTCTAGTCACATACCGATAAATGATATGCACACACAGTACTATTTTATGCGCACCTTACGAAACATTATTTAGGGTTACGTGCGTGTTTTTGTTTCACGCTTTAGGGTTATGCTAGGGTTACAACCGTTATTGCGTCATGCCCCAACTTGCCCCTAAATTATGCACGC
>NC_090885.1:50954114-50966614 GCF_036669925.1 Montipora capricornis
TTGAAGTTATCTTCTGGAGAGGTAATTCACACCCCTAACGTCATTAGGGTGTCAGTTAATGAGAGAATTATCGACCAGTATTTGCAATATTGTCAAGAAGGTGAAGCGACTCCACTCAGCAAGAGTAATCTTCGCCGTGTCCTGTCTGCTTGCAGTGCATCAGTAAGAAAATCCCTCCAAGGGCTTGACTACTTTATTTCAGAAGGAGGCAAGGCCTTCGACGATTTGCTGAAGTTGGTGGACAAGCTAATCGATTTTGGGATCCCATCAAATGTTGTTCAGGATCTTCAAAGAGGGCTTAAGTCAGGAAAGAGCTACCTTAAAAGTGATTTTAAGGTAAGGACAGTGATGACATGCTGAGGGGTTTGCATTCAGACCCTTCGTAAGGTGGGGGCCCCAAGCTCTTTCCTGTAAATAGCCTGAAAACACTTTCGCCGGCAATAGGGGAGCCTGGGGTCCGCTTTCATATGTCCGCGGAAACAGTGTCAGAATTAACTTGTAGTGAACGTTAAGGCGATCGTTATGTTGTAGAATGTTAGTTATCGCATACAAAACGCATGCTTGCTTCTGGTGCGCTGTTAACACCAACTAAATGGTACACTTAGCATGGAACACTGTAATTTTGGGTTAACGTAACGCGAACGAAAAGAATACATCTGCAAATTTCTAACAGACGTAGCATATATGCTGCAGTACCAAGAGTCAGATCTTGTGAAGATAGCTAATAACGTATATACTCTGGAAAAAAAAAATAGCTGTTCTCGGAGCAAGAGTTGAACCAATAGCCTTAAACTAACAGGTCCAGGCTCTGAGGGCTTTTTTAAATAGCAATTTGTTGTTTTTCTGCAATCAGGTCAACGTCACCAGCTCGTGTGTTCCAGACCACTGCAGTAAATATGCCCTAAATGATCCCACAGATTCAAGTTTCCGAGGCAATTGCGACCACACCCATGATCTTCTCTGTGAGCGATGCGAAGAACTGAAAACTGTGCTATCTGGTATCCAGGCGGCAATTTTAAATTGTTCCTTTGAATCAGACAACGAAAAAGACGATGCACTTCACGTGTTCCAAGAAGCCGTAACAGCTATCGAGAGCTGAAAAGCTCATCAACTGCGAGTTGTGAACCAGGATAAAGCACGTAGCGATGTAATCGACTGCCTGAGTGAAACAAACGTCTTGCCCATCCAAGACTGGGCAATGAAATTTCTCCCTCGGCTGTACCGTGAGTCACAGGGCGAATGGTTTGGAAAAAGAGGCATTTCCTGGCATATTACAGTCGCTTTAAGAAAGAAAAGTGGTGAGATTGAGACACAAGCATTCATCCACATAGTTAAACGTTGTGCCCAAGACAGTGCCTGCGTGACGACACTCATGGAAAATGTTCTCACAACATTAAAGAGGGAGAACCCAGAAATAGAAAAAGGAATTTTTCCGTCAAGATAACGCTGGATGTTATCATTCTGCCAATACTGTTCTCGCTTGTAAGAACATCAGCAAGCGAACTGGGATTTCCATTCGTCGCATGGACTTTTCTGACCCACAAGGAGGCAAAGGTCCATGTGACCGGTTTGCTGCCACAATGAAGAATCATGTGCGCTCTTACGTAAACGAAGGTCATGACGTAGTTACCACTGAGCAGTTCCAGGAGGCACTGCTCTCGCATGGAGGAATTTCTGGCGCTAGAATTGCTTTGCTGCCTGATCCAGTTTGCGACAAACTTAACGTTAAGTGGCCAGGCATCAGTAAAGTGAACAATTTTGAGTTCTCCTCTGAGGGGGTAAAAGTGTGGAGGGCATACCAAGTTGGTGAAGGAAAACTACTCCCGTGGTCTAAATTCGAAGGTAAAAATCGTAACTTTTAATTGTATGGACTAGAGCATGAGATTGGTATACATGAAAAGACACTAAACCTCAGGACAGCTCCCTACATGTACACAATGCAAGTTACCTTTTGTTCTATCATGGTGCTGGAAAAACTAATTCGTGCAATGATTGGAAAGTAACCGTAAATGGTGCATACAGGTTATATCGAACTAACATCCCACCGATAAGCCAATGGGATAAAGCCAATTTTGACGGCTCTTTTCTTTTTGTTTAAGGTATTGATGGTTCTATCACAGTTTAAACGGATGTGGTGTTTTCCGATGGTGGATTCCGTCCAGTGAAGCCACGAAAGGCAACTGAGAAATGTCAGTCATCCTACAAGAGTGGAAAAAGCACTAGCCTCGCAGAGGAGCGAAGCGATAACGATGACGAAAACGAGAGATCAGGTGCTGAAGTTGAAAACGGAAGGGAAAAATTGTTTGCCTGCCCAAACGAAGGTTGTATTAAAACCTATCAACGCTTTGGTTCAATGGTTAACCACACGCTTTACGGTCAATGTGTGTTTCAGGCTGAGAGAGAGTCCCTTATTGATACAGCGAAGGTCCTGTACTGCAGAAAGCTCCTAGATGAAAACAGTGCCCTCACGCCAACTACGGAAACAGCGGCGGCAAAGTCTTCGTTACCATCGCCACACAATGTACTGGATAAGGGCTGGGCGTTGAGATCAACCAAAACGTCCAAACCTTTCAGTGAGAAGCAGAGGCGTTTCCTCGAGGAAAAGTTCACAATCGGTGAGACGACGGGGAGAAAACTTGACCCCGTGACAGTAGCTCGACAAATGAGAGTGGCCAGGGGCAGCGATGGGCAGCGGCAGTTTACCCTTGAAGAACTACTGACTGCCAACCAGATTCAAGGCTTTTTTTCCCGCCGCACAAAATCTAAGAATCAAACAGTGATTGAAGTTGAAGATGATTTCGTGGCAGCTGAAGTTGAAGATGCCATGGCAAGCGTGCGAAATGAAGTGATAAACCAAACGTAACCGATTCATCCAGTCACCTTTGACGGGTACAATCTTTGTGATCTTGTTGCTACAGGAAGGCTGTGTAAGCTTACAGTATCCGTTTTACGAGACATTTGTTGCCACTTTGAACCAGAGATGAGTTCAAAATCACAGCAACTGCCACGCCGAAAAGCACCATATGTGGAGATATTGGAGAAACATGTCCGAGCTTGTTCTTGTTTTGACACGCTACCTGCCAGCTGACCATTTCAATTGTGTCGCATACCTTGTTTAGTTTATCGCCAACCGTCCGTACTTCCAGTAGGATTATGCTATGCGAGAGGTTGCAACGACGGTCTTCCGATTCCTGGTGTACTAACTTTAAGAATTCACATGATCATCCCTCTGAACGGGCTATGTGGTACATAGGTTTTTACTGTATAAACGTTTCTTTAATACAGTGTTTCATTGTCACAGTAAGGGTCGAGAAACTATATTTTCTTACAACACCCTTAACGCTAGAGTGCAGTTTTAAATAATTGTGCAGCGCCCACGGCATGCAGGTTTCATCATGGCACAGCTTAAAACACTATCAAATAGACGGGGCTCCCAAGGGAAACAGCAATACACTAATAAAAGACGGACCATGTCATCTTTGGGGACCGTCATGTATTTTCTGAGAAAAAGTTGTTTTTGGCAAAAGTTATTTTTTGACCGAAAGTTCAGGAAAGCTTTTTCAGCATTTATTCCAAGATCCCAACAGCGGCAAGCTAGGGTCAGGAAATGTTAATTTTCTTTGGCTCGTTTTACTTCCCTCCTCCTGTCCATTGAGGAAAATTACACCACTCGACCCCCCTCCCCCCCCTCTCCTCTCCCCCAATGATAAAATGATGTTATCCTCTGGTTGTTCGTTTCAAGTGCTGGTTGATAATCAGTAGTGCCGGTGGGACAAGTCTTTTTACAACCTAAATGAACACCAAACTTCAATTGTGCTTCAGAACAATTATCGATGCGCACAAGATGAGTGAAGAGTTGAGCTAACTCAAATAATGTAGATAGATTCATGAACTGCGTTCAATCAATACGCGACAAAGAAGTAAGTGTACCTAATTGAGAGTGTTTGTTTACTTTAGGCCGAGATTATTGACATAGTATGCGTTGAATTAGAATTTAGACATTCAACTGTACATGACCTCGAGACATATTTCGCTGTTTTGCTACCTCAATACGGATATAGTTTCCCCAGCTTAAAGATAGCGCGTAACGGGCGTATTTGAGATATGAAGATCGTTCCCCTTCTAAATAAGATTTGTTTCAATGGTTTGTTTATTTACATTAGTGAAAGCAGAACCTCTTCGATAAATCACTCGAAGGATATTGCAAGTACAAATAAAGTAGTAAAGTCAGTAAATGGCTGTTTCGAAGGGAAATATGCTAACATTTGGACACGATTATCATGTTAAACTTTACATATTTTCCTTTGCACAATGGTCACACTTGTTTAAATTTTTTCTCTCGTGCTGAAGAAGTTGCCCATTTTTTTATTTCTCCCGGTAAATCTGCTATGACAGTTTTACATCCAGGTTAAATAGTTCACTGTTAATCGACATAACATGGGAGATATCGGCCTTTCGATTTACAGTATATTTATGTGTCTCAAAAGTATCCTGGAAGTACACTACAACTTTTCACTCGAACATGACCAAAACTTTTTATTTCAAAGACGTATTTCACACAGATCGTGAGTAGGAAGATAGCTCTTAAAGGCGATGTTAATGGATTTTGGTTAAAGATTATGGTAAGCTGGAAGGGAGGATGATAAGAAGTCGTGTGATCCGCCATATTGGCTCCCCTTCGGGACCGACAGAAACCGGCCATGTTCAGAACTCCCAAAATAAAATGTACCAGAACTTTGAAACATCCATTTCGTAGTTAGGACCCCAAAGCAATACTACATGCAAAATTTCAGCCAAATCGGTGAGGTACCGTGGCCGCGACCTTTTAATATTACTCGAATCTTACAGAGTATGACTCTTACAGTCTTATTTTTTAACACAGTGTAGCTATTAACTAGCCCAAGCTAGTTTAATAATGCAACCCTTCAAAAGCATCCTAAAAGCGACTCGTGACGTTCTTACTACTTTGTTCGTACTCTCGTAACTCTCCTGACGAAAGTACGAACGAAGTTGTAAGAACCGCAGGCTTGACGCAGTGCTCTCGCCAATGAAACCATGCACAAGCTAAAAGGAAACAAGACTGTAAGTAGGCTGTGATTATCTAGAGTGAATTTTAGATATCTAGTAATCAGATAAAATTATATGCATTAATTCACCTCAGAAAACAACGAAGAACTGGAACTCAAGTGTGTGAAGCTGGCGGAAGAATTGGCTTCAAGGACTCAGTCAGACATTGGTGAAAGGAAAAATCGCAAAAGAAAGAGAACAGAAAGGGCCAAGACTGGGACTCAGAAAATGACAGGCAAACCCGTTTTTCTGGAGAGCAGCCTTGTCTGCCATCGGCCAGCGACCTTAAGGCCAGTGATAACAAGAAGAAAAAATTGTCAAAGAAAAAGTCCCCTTTAAAAAGAAAAGACAAGAGAGGAACTCCAACAAAACAGCTGAAATCCAAAGAAAAGAAAATACAAAAGACCGCTGAGATCGCTTCCAGACAATCTCTGGCGGCAAAGTTTTTCGGTACAATAGCTGACAACGAAAAACAAGGAGGCGCTAGAGACAAAAACACACCAAGCATAACAGTTAATGACCATGACTGTGACCATGACCTACCACCATTAACTAACAAACAAATGATCGAAAATCGCAAAAAAACTGACTCAAAATCTAGTACTACTCTTCCAAGCTCCAACTCGACATTTGCATGACATTTCACCATAGGGACTGAACTTGGCAATTCCTCTGCTTCTCCTTCGTTGGCTCCTCCTGCATTGGTTCCAGCTAAATGTTCCGCAACGAGGCCACAAAACACTCCAAGTCCTCCAAACACAAGCAGTACACCTGTTCCCTTGTCGTCAATGTTCCCTCTTCAACTCATATTAACACGCTCCCGACTGCAAAGTCAGCCCAAAATGATGCAGAGTCTTTAAATATCAACCAGAAAGACAATGACGACTTAGGAAGACTATTCCACTCCTCGTTAAGCCTCGCCTATGGGGATGATGATGACTTGCTAAACATTGCTCATCAGCCCGATTACAGCTACCTTGAAGACCTCAATGAAGATGGACCACATTCACCTCCCGAGACCCCCACGGCCGCAAATAGTGTCAGTAGCACATGCGCTAACTGTGAAGTGCGGAAAAAGGAAATAGAATTCCTGAAAAGAAACCAAGTGCCAGGTACTTATTATAATGTAACTTATTACATCACTACTTTTGTGTCTTCTTTAGCAGTGTACAGCTACGGTTTTTCAGTGAGTACGTTCTTCAAATTTACACAGCAGGGTGAGTAGGGCCCCAGGCAATGCATAACAAAGATATGCAAATGATTTTTCGTTGAGCGTATTGACTACGGAAAACCTCAGTTTTGTTCAAACTCTATAGCGACCAGGATATAATTGCTTGCCTGGCCAACAACGAAGTTCACAAAACTGAGTGTACCTTTCAATTCCCATTCAACATCTCTCATTTGCAAAAAACAGTTTCTTAAGTCTACAGTAAGTTTCATGTTATGAATCGAATATTTATAACACCAGCCAACACCATCTTTTTTTTCTTGAGAAATGTCACCACCTGTCAAACAGTTCCTGTGACAGTTGTTAGCTTCAGGAACAGACAGTGTACACATGTATCAGGTACGCAGAGTTGGCTTTGGCGCCGGTTTTCATTTTGAAGGTAAAGGAAATATGTGTTATATTTTGCTAACTGGATTAAATTGCTTTCAACAGTAGACATCAAAAGAAATTTCCTCACCTGGCCTAGCTAAAAACGAAATCGTGCACGCACAGCACTTTCTCCCCGGACCCGGAAAACAAGAACTCTACGAGGGATCTGGGGTTTATATTTCAAAAGTAGAGATCCAAAATATTCACATTGAAGCTGGGAAAAGGCCAACAGAGATGCTAAACAAGCTTCTATGCTATTTTTTTGACTTGCGGACCCTTGCTTTGCAGCAGGAGAATCTGGATGACAAAATTGTACATGCATGTTCAGGTATGCCACGACAGCAAAATGTCTAGCAGTTTTCCCTGAAAACATTTTGCGTAAGCTACGAGATATTTTAGCAATATTCATGAATGTTTAGAATTTTCAGGTTTGTCATATATTTTTCGTGGGAATGTCTGCGGAAAAGAATTGCAGACAAATATATGCAAAAATTAGAAAAGCCAGACGCTTTCTTCAGTCACTGATTTTGTCAGTGAAACCCTTTACCTATGTACCTTAAATTAGCAAATTTTTTTTTCTTAGAAAATCCGCTCCTCGCTTTTTTTGGCAATTACGAATTCCGATACAAACACTATTACGGTAATTACCGTCACATTTTGTCTACCCAACACTGAATTTAAGCACTATAAAATTTATCAGAAGGGCCAGTTCAAACTTCGCGCTATCATCGTGTACAGACTATTCAAAATGGATCGGTTCTCTATTTATTATAAACTTGCCACAAATCTCACGAGAATCCCAGGTGAAAATGTTTTGGCGAGCTAAATGTGATTTTACGTACGCGAAGTGGATGAGTGAGCGAGAAAGTCGCGAGAGGTCAGGGGGTTGACGTTCGTTCCGCGCACCATCTACATGACACGAAGGACTTTCGAAGGTCTATATTTATTATTAAACCATCGTTTCTCTCTCTTTCTTTTCTCCAGCATATGCAAAATGCTGCGCTACCGTCTGGAAAATTTCAGACCGAATTGATTACGCTAAGACAATTCGCAACAAGAGAGGAAGTGCAAAGAGGAAACTCCAGCACCAGTTGGCAAAAAAGGAGACTGTTAATTGATCTGAAGTAACACGCGTCATGACGATTGCATGCAGCAACTATGGATTAAAAGTACATCACTTGAAATTCTCATCCAGCGATGTCGCTGCAACAAAACGGGCCTCAAGATTACGTGGAAACAAATTTCTTTTCGAGTGAAGGCGGGTGGATTCACACTTGCGAGGGATCACAGAGATAAAGTGGCATGAAGAGAAAGAAATTGGTTTTTTTCCTCTCTCAAAATGACATGTTTATATTCCTGTAACTGTCGATATGTTGTGTTGTAAACACTAGGTATACAAAACAACGATCGACACAAGGCATTTTCTTTCCATTGCGTGACCTTCCTGTAGTGTCCGTGTTGGCGAAAAATTACGCAACTGTGAAACAGGCTAATCGTGTGTTAAGTGTATGAAGTACTGTAGTTACTGCTTTGCTCAAAAATTAGTTTATCAGTTACATGAATCTCAATCAATGCCTTATGTATTTAAACGTATGTTCTCAGTACGTAAAAATAAACAGCACGATCTGTAAAACTATAAATAGTTTTGATTACATTTGATCATCCGTAACATTGCGCCAAGATGGCAAAATGCTTTGCTTTTTGGCACCACTGTAATCGAAGCGCTGCAAATGCGCCCAAACATTCCCTGCATTTTTGAAGTCTGTTTGCTGCGATTTTGCAGCGCCTTTTGTGAAGTTCTGCACAGCTGCAAAACCGCTGCTACATAGCTTCAGAGCGCTGTTTTTGCAGCCAAAATTTGTGACTGCTGCAGCCAGCCCTTTGACAGCTCTTTTGCAGCTCTGCAACATCGCTACTCGTTTTGTACGGGTATTCTTGGAGACTCTACATATCCTTTAGCAGATTGGCTTCTCACCCCTTATAGGGATAATAGTCACCTCACCCAAGCTGAACGTAGCTACAATTTTGTGCATTCTAGTACAAGAATGGTGACTGAAAGGGCATTTGGTCTGTTAAAAGCCCAGTTTGGACGCCTTCATTTCCTTGAAATGGACAGTTTGGATGATATTGTGAAGGTCATCATTGTTGCATGCACTTTGCATAATGTTTGTTTAATGCGTGGAGATCATTTTTTCGAAGAATATGATGATGAAGAAGAAGTGAACAGTTTTCAAGATATTGGTGGACGCAATACCAATGCCACTCTTAAAAGGAATGGAATTAAAAATATGCTTCTTGGGTTGTGACTCAGTATTATCAGTGATATGATCAATTTCAGTCAAAACCATGGATTATTAATCAACCTGAGAAACAGCAATTCATCCTTTATAGAATGAACGTGTGCCATTGCTTTTTATAGTATGAAGTGTGTCCTGTAAAAACATCATTTTTGTGGATTGTATAATCATCCAACCTTGATGCTTTTGTACAAGAGCCATTATTACAATTATATTTAAAAAATATTTTCCGATAATTTATACACATGGAAATTAATAAATAAAAAATTACACTTTAAAAAGGTTTTCTTTTAAAAACATAATTTATACTGAAAATTGTTAAATAAGAAATTATATTCCAACGAGGTAAAATTTCTTTTAACAGGTATTTTTTCTCAATTTATATGCATGACAAATAAATAAATTGCATTCAAAGGTGGTTTTCATCTTTAAAATACTATAAATGTCTGTCAAATCTGTCCTTTTCAAAAGGTCGTAAAAGTGTTGCAGTACACGAGAACAAATTACAATTCTCAAACTTCCAACTGAAGATAAAATTCAAGCATAAATTCTAAGTCGCGTTAAAAGATCACTTTTTCAACATTTCTAGAAAACCCAACATAATTTTCATTTTTGGCTTCATGCATTTTTTGCAGATAAGCGAATTGCCTCTCTTCTCTTGCCTTTCGTTCTTCTTTGCACTCTTCAATAAGTTTGAGGATGGCTTCGCTCGATGCCTTTGGGCGGCCGCTGTCACTCCTTTTCCTCTTTTTTGTTGCCCTTTGGTCCTCCGTTCCTTCTTCTCCAGTGCCTTCATAATACTTTGCTTTTTTCTTCTGTTATTTCACCTCGACCAGAATTTGACGCTGTTGCGACTGGATTTACCGCTGTTTTGTAGCCAAGAATGTTTCCAAGTTCATAATAAAACTTACAGGTTTTCTTCCCCCTTCCTGTCACTCTTTTGTTACCTTCAACTTCCACTTGTTTGCACACTGTACAGCTGTTGGGTGGTAGCCCTTTTTCTTCATTTCTGCGGCAATTGTTTCCCACACACTCTTGTTTTTGAAGTTAACATCTGCAAACTTCGGTTCATGCGCCTGGTACAATGTGATTAATAATTTTACACATTCGTCCGTCCACCGCATAAAATGATCGTCGTTTGTGGTGGAGCAACTTGGTACAGCTTCTTGTTGTTGTTCATCTATGCCTATTTGTTTTAGTTGCTCAACATCCAGCATTTGGTACGCGGACGCCATCTTTCTTGTTTACAAAGAGCGTCACGCGAGCAGTACAAATTACGCAGCTAATCACGCAAGTAGCAGCTTTTAAGAGCCCGCGAAAACCACAGCGGTTGCTACCGATGCTTTTCCAACCGTTTCAACATGGTTTGATGCGGGTTGAAAAAGTTGAGCAACCAAACCAACCAAAAACGGTTTTTTGCCAATAGAACACGAAAAAACTCAACCATCCCAATAGAACACGACCTATGAAAGGAAAGATAGTGATTTTTAAAGAGAAGGGTCCTTTTCATCGGAAGACAGTCAAACAGAAGAAAGAAGTAATCATTTGGATAAAGAGATTTCAAAAGAGAATGAAGAGGATAAGAAAGGAAATGTTAAAAACCGACAAGTGATGGTGGATTATGATGAGGATAGTGACCAACAAGAAAGTGAAGAGGAAGAAATTAAAATTTGCAGAAAGAGAATGAAGAAGCCTTGCCCAGTCCCGTCCTGTGAAGCCCAGGTAGTTCATCTACTGAAGCATCTGCGCAATGTGCATAAATGGAATAAGGAATATGCCAGAACAGCGTTATCGCGACTTAAACTTCGTAAGAAGTAGGAATTTTCCAGTGCTGAGACTGCTGCTAGCGGTAATCGTAAATTAAGAAAGAGCAGTGGAGAGAGATGCACCGCTAAGAAGCCTAATCAGAAGGCAAGATTATGTCCGTTTACTGGTTGCATGACTGTAACAGAGAGGCTACCACAACACCTGCAAACGAAAACATAGATTATCGAGGGCTGATGGGAAATATAAGAAATACCTTTCCATTGCAAAAGTTCAAAGTGGAAACAGACCTCATATATTTCTGAGAGTGGAAGATGCTACAGACGAAAGCAGGGAAGAAGAAAGGTTGGATTCAGAAGACCAACAATTGTCATCCGGCTCCGAAATTCACATGAGGATGTCGCTGGGAGAGAGAGAGAGAGAATTCTGCTGTTGACCCTTCTGTTAATTTCCAAGTACCTGACATAAGTGATGAAAGTGGCAGTGAATCATCAAAAACTGTATTGAATCTGTTTGGTGACTGGCTTTTATTGCCAGACGGAGAAAAAAAGGACAACAAAACCAGTAAACAGCACGTTTCTCAATTGCAGAATATTTTATCAGTCATGGGTGGGGAACTTGCTTCTCAATTGAATACCAAAAAGATCAGGGATGTTTTCTTTCCACACGCTGAAAAGAAATATCATCCATCTACCATAAAGTCGTATCTCATGAGTCTGAAACATTATTGCTCTTTCGTTCTCGGTGATCAACCTGCTGGTGTCCATTTTGAGAAGGGGGAAGTTGCTGCCTTGCGTGAAAAGTTCAAGAATTGGTCGACATCCTACAGACGAGACAATACAAGACGCAACTGGGAAAAGCTTGAGGAGGATGTGAGTTGCCTGATCACCCCTTAGATTGTGAACAAGTTCGAGCAAAGCCAGTCCGCAAGAGATGCTGTAATTACTTTGAGAAAACTGTGCGGAGCTCACAATATGGACATCACTCAGTCAATGTACACTCTAGTTAGAGATTACTTAATGGCACAGATAATGATAGATAACGCTAATAGATCTGGTGTCGTTGCCTACATGACTGTCACGGAATTCCAAAGAGCTAAGAAGGAAGGCGACAGATTTGTGGTGCGCGTTCTCCACCACAAGACTGTTGACACACATGGTCCTGCACAGGTGGTGCTTACAGAGTGTTTGCACAATTATCTTGAAATCTTTTGGACCCAATTTTTTTGTCGTGGTCAGGCAGAAGTTTGCAGTTGAGTCAAATTACTAAGGTGATGGGATCGATTTTTAAAGAAGCTGGTATCGAGGGTCGTGTTTCTCACACTCTCTATCAGAAAAGTGCTGTTACCAGATGCTGGGATCAACACAAAGAAATTGCCAGCAACCTTGCTGATCTCATGGCTCATCGAGAATCAACAGCACAAAAATACTACAGGGTATTTGAAAAAAGTAAATCGTCGGTAAAGGCTTCACAGAAATTGCACAAAATCATGAGGGAGGAAAGAAAATAGGTAATGGAGAACAACCAGAGGAGAGACTTGACGAACCCTCTAGTTCTGCATTCGAAAGCATTGAAGATAACACTCTTAAAACCACAACTCGCTCTCCCTGGGAAAAAGATTCCCTAGAGGCTTTGCAAACCTTATTTGCAAATGAAATCAAAGCTCGTGAAATCAGTATGGACTGCGTCAGAAGCAAAATTCAGTCAGACCCTATTCTAAGCGGCGAAGACCCCAAACGAGTTTATGATAGAGTGCAGGCAGAGTGGAGGTACGC
>NC_090885.1:50981614-50996614 GCF_036669925.1 Montipora capricornis
TGGAACTCTTGCTCTGGTTTTGGCTTCTTGCTGTTGGATTGCTCAGGGTTGTTGGTTGGAAGCTTCCCTGTTATTCTCATATATTGGCACCAGTCAAAGATCTACAAGGCCGGAAAAATAATACATTACATGATTTTTATTCGCCTGACAATAAGCAGTTACCTGTTCCTCAATTTTAAACCTGATTTCTTACGAAGAGGTGTATGTGGGAAGGAAGAGAAACGATTTTCAGCGGCATCAATTGGTAGTTAAAATTTTAAAAATGAAACATTTCAACATAGATTTTGTAACATACAATGCACCTATGTAACACTTGTACTGTCTTACTTATCATGGAAAAGAATTGACTGTGCAGCTACAAAACGTGTTAATGCACTTGTCCCCAAACGTTTGCCAGTTTGTTGCTCTATACAGTAACATAACATACATGTATATAAGTACATGAAGGCACAGCAACTAAACTTATCTCGACTTACTCTGTAAGTCTCCATAACATTGGCTTCGGGGTGGCGTGTGTTGGTCACTCTTCTACATATCCAGCTGTTCATCCTTTCATAAACATACATCCACCAACTGTGTACGGGACCATGGGAAGCAATTCCTCTGGCAATATGGCGTACCATGTGCATACTTATAGTCTACATTGAGGTCAAACATGATAACAAAAGTAATGAACATCCGTTTCAATCACTGTTGGAATAATAGCTGAAAATATACTTGAGTTGAGCTATAGTATTTCCAAAAAGTATTCTTGTACAAACAGTGTCAGCAAAAAACAACCCAGTTGTTCAATGGGTGGAATCCACCATAGACACAAATCAATATGCAGTGGACAAGTGTTAATTAACAAAACTGCACTATCCGCTGAATAGTGAGCAGATAGCATTATCTACCTCTGAACCACTGGTGCCTGACTTTTCCATATGGCACAAAATTCACTTAGAATGGCTCCTAAGGATTTTAAAAATGGGAAAATTTCAAGCCATAGGCCTAGCCTGCAGACCTCATTTTTTGCAAAACTTCAACTGCAACCCCAAAGCATTACCCATAACCATACAAACATGAATGCACTAAAGTGAGAGAACTGTATTGTACATTAAGTATGATATATACTGAACTGGTATTTCTGTGATCCCTTAATTTGTTACCACCAAGAAAAATTAACAACAATTTACAATAATACCTGAACACTTATTGGAAAGTCTCGTTCGATCAAAGACAATACAACATTGGCCTCCTCTTTCAACTCTAAAACTCTTACCACCTCCTGGATGTCATCACAAAGTGCTGATAATAGGTCAAATAGTCTAAACAGGGTAACTCTCTGACTCCTTCCCAATAGCGGCTTTCGAAAACAGAACTTCAGTATTCCATCAGTTACCAACTAAAAGGAAAAATAAGAAATTTTCGACCCTTGCAGATGCTTCATCCAAATGCCGATTCACAAATGTGATGTGCTAAATATTACAGAACAAAACTTGACTGTGGAATCCTAACTTGAGGAACCATATCTCACATGAACGTCCTGAAAACTCGAAGCAACTTACAGTAGTAAGTGCCAGGATTAGTATTGATCTTCTTGGACTGGAAATTTGTTTCAATGAACACCGTGTACCGTGATTCCCTGCATGCCCGTCTCATAGAGGGAATTGGGCATTCCCTGGATTCAATTCAACATGTGACACTGTCATAAGATAACTTGAATCTCCTACAAATTTGAACCACATTTTATACCTTGAAATTGGCTTCCATTGTTAAAAACTTTCCTTGAACCTTTCAAAATTTAGTTCATGCCTAAGATCAGAGTAGATTACAAGTGCTTAAAGTTTCTGACACTGTTAAAAAGGCCGGAGGCAAATAAAGGGTAACTCAATGCCAAAGTAGATTTCTGAAACCCTTGATTTCTGCTACCTCTTTGCACTAATGTACAAAAAATAGGGATTTAACTGTACCAACACACCTGCTTCCAGTCATGGGACTTCATGTACGAGTATTTGGCAAAACGTGGTCTAGGACTCCAACCATACCCTACAGGAACTTGGACATTACCAGCCCTTTCATCAGCAACCTTCAATTCATCACAGGAGACGGAATGGGGCATCAGGCAGTTTTTCTTTCTGCTTTCCTTTTTTACCCAAAGGAAGGCAACCACATTCAAGTGATAAATCTTGACATGATTTATTTCCATGCATTTTGTCACTGATCAAGAGCTTGCGTCAAAACCACTTGCAATTTCTATTAACCAATAATACAATATGTGAAATGTGTGTAATAACATAGTTCTTAGTAACATACTGTATAACAGTACAATAATTTATTATTATGTGGATGGAGGCTTACAGCTTTGTAGGTCCAGATATAAAAACCAACAGTAAATTTGATGGGATGCTAGTCCACATTCATTTTTACACTTACATCAGACAATGCATTGTTCATACCCCTTTCTGAAGACTCTTCACTGGATTTTTCTTGGTTTTCGACTACCCAGCTTGATTGAAATCGACCAAGTTGTTGTTCTGCTTTTCTAACCTTCTGCCTATCTTTGTAACCTGTCAGTAATTGTACCATTTCACTGGTTACATTCTTGATCAAATGCATGGTATCTGGGTAAACCTGTTCTGTGCGGTCGTGGTCTGGTAAAAGCATCAAGCAGTAACAGCCTTTGCTTCCAGTAGCTGTAGCAAATCCAGCAGCCTGGGTAGGATTCTTGGCTTTTTCATAAGCCAAGCTATTCACCATAACTTCTTCCTGTGTTAATCTTTCAGGAGGTGGGCGATGCTCTGCTTTCCCGGAAGGAAATGTTTTCTTTGCCTTCCTCAGAGGGTGTGTAGGAGGCAGAAAACATCTGTTGTTTAGATACACAACTTTGTCAAGAGCAGTAATATGGGTACCTGTAAAACATAATATGTGCATGTTGCAAGTTAAGCACTAAATTTATTTTTCTTTATTTTGCAGGTGGCTAGACACCTTATCAATTAATCATTTCTAATACTGTATAAACAGAAATTGACCAGATTTTTAAAATAATATTTCAAACTTCCCAACAATTAGATCAGCTGAATACTGATAGTAATAAAATATTTCTTTTATTTTTTGGTTAAATTTTCAGCATGCTTCCAAGAAGTGATACACATGGCTTACTAACTGCAGGCTTGTCAATCAGTTGTTATCAGCTGCTGCAATTTAAGATGCCCACAAAATCTAATCTTTTGGGGAAGGTCTCTACTGTCAAGTGTAGAAATTTAAAGTTGTTTGTTTAAGGGACAACAACAATGTGTGCCTATCAACAAGATTTTTTTTTTACATAGATTACTCAGCTGTTTGGTTGGTTAAGGTTACTTCCCACCTTCGCACCTGTTTCAATAAAACCCTAACAAACTAAATATCAGAAGGTAGTTTACTATAAAAAATACAAATTAAGTGAGTTTTGATTTTAGGAAGTGTCAGGAGCCTGTAAGGCATGAAACGACAGAGGGTTCTTCTATTAAATTTGTCAGGTATTTGATGCTGCAGCATGAGAAAAAATGGCTGCACAGTCTTATCCACAAGGCATCAATCAACAAAACGTTGTCAGGCTTTGTCAATATCCTGATTGGTTGTCTAGATATCTGCATTTATAGTTGGAGTAGCTAAAAATTTCCAAGATGTGTTGCGCAAGGTGCGAATCAAAGTAACCTTAAGACAGTGTGGGAGGGTATTCTAAATATTATTTAAAATTTTACCAACATGTTGGTGACTAATTATTTGTAATTTTGCCTACATGTAGGTGACTCACCTATACTCTCACACCACATACATCCTTGCAAGGCTCCAGCACCAACACAGCAGAACACTTTGTTTAAGCCTGGATAGTCTAACACATAATTGTGTAGGTGTACACGGAAGTAAAACTGTTCATCTTTATTTCCATCGTAGAATAAAGTTTCAGATAGTGTCATTATCTCATCAACAACTACTTATGGATCAACTGATTCCCGTTTGCCGGAATAACTCCAACCAACATCACGTTTTCAAAGAGATTACGACAAACTTTAGGCCAGTTAAGAACACTGAGCATAGTTGGCCACATGGAGTAACATATCTTGTTGGCACTGAATGGGTTTACTCCATCATTACTCAGCTGTACGGAGAGCCCACGAGGATCACCTTGAAACAAGCCATCCGGAGCATACGCAGCCTTCCACTTGCATCACAACGTTTTCTTGACCACAACTTGCATCACCTGAAGTAACGCAGCTTGATTCGTCTGACCATACTGCCGATTGGAAGTAAGCGTTCCTGAAATCGTGCTGGATCTCGTCATGCCCTTCGTGGCTTATTTCACACTCCAAGTCTAGCTCTGACATTGACCCTGACATTGCAACAGGAGACTCTTTGTTCGAAAACAAGGAAGAGTTCGAGCTTGCGTCGACATCATCAGAAGTCTCACCCGAAGAATCAACAACAGCGTGTGAGACGAGAGAAGGCTGATTAAACAAGGAGTTTGCGTTATCATTATCGTCAGAAAACTGCCTGGAAGACTTAACACCAGTGTCCAGGACAAGGTCTACAGAATACTGATTCAGACGAGAAAAATTCGAGTTACATTTATCATCGCCAGAAGACTCCTCGGAAGATTCAGCGCCTCTTTGAAAAATCGTCTTGTGTCGCTGTGCTTTTTTCGCTGAACATAACTTTCCTCAACGCAAATGGCACGAACAAGGTATAAGAGCTGATTTTCTTTCTCTGTCCCTTCGCTTTCTTCTGGTTTCTCGCACAGAGTTCATAGTACATACCATATTCATAACCAACAAGTTACTGTAACCAACATCGAAACAAATGCAGAGAGTTTAGAGGGAGCCCTGGGAACAAGTTTGTTTGTCCAATGGTTGTGTGAAGAAATATCACGTGAGAGATTAATGAAACAGTCCTTCCCCCTGTTTCCCCCTTCTTTTCGAATTGAATCCCTCATGCGTGCATGCTTAAGCGAATATCGATCATTTTTCTTCAAGTGCGTTTATTGTTCTTTCCGAAAAAGTATGTCTGGGCTGTCTGTTGAAATGCTTAGCAGCATTGTGTCTCAGTTAGCTGGTCAGGGGTTAACGTTGCAGCAAGGAAATAATTCATCAAACATTGGTCACTCGGGCTTGTCGATCGCAAGTACAATTCCGATCGTTAATGAAGATGAAGTTCTCGTTGGCAAAGAAAAATTTACAATGGAAAATCTTCTCTCCAAACGGAAAAGAAATGGAAAGGCCACACAGGCACAGCAGACATTCTCGGTAGGTAACAATAACGGCTAGATCTAGAGATCTTTTGTTTGAAACTGCATTGAATGATCCTGCCAGTCAAATTGTTTCATAATTTGAGTGCCAAAATCTGCCGCTTGAAGCACAATCAAACATTCTCAAAGTCATGCTTTACTGCAAGCAGCAGAATAACCTTGATCATTTCAGATTGCATCGTTCGTCATACAAAACAAGAAACTTTGCTTTCCACCAAATGCAAAAGGATAAATTATAGTCATATATATTTGCAGTATGTTTTGAGAGAAGCAGCGAAGATTACTGGTTTATGGGACAGTGCGCCCCTCTTCAGGGATATATCTTCCAAGGACATGGAGAAATTTATTTTAAAGGTAAGCTTCATCTTAATTAAGTTTATCACAAGAGACCTCTTTTGCTTGGGCGGTTTGTTTTTCCATTGTAGACCACTTAGTGAAACTCTTCAGAATTCTTTCAAATTTATAAATAGTCACATGTAAGCTTATATGAATGAATAATTTTAAGATGGATAAAAGAAAAAGTCTCCAGAGGATATCAAATGGTCTACAATGGGGAAACAAACCACCCATGCCAAGCTTAAGCTAAAGAGGTCTATTAAGCCTGACATTGCTTTTTTGTCATGGGAAATAAATGCAATATTTAACAAGTTAAAATCAATTTTATTTCAGGTAACAAATGCACTCCCAACACTGAAGTGCCACAATGGGATGAAAAAAATTAGAGAACGGTTTTCTGAGATGATGACTTATCGTCGAAATCATCTCCAAAACACAAAATTCTGGAAAAGGTCAGAAAAGGTGAGATAAAGTTACGAAGAAACATTAACTAAATATTATTATATTTTAATTATAATACCTTGGCTTAATTAAAGCCATTATCCTTTTGGATCATTTTAATTAACCAAGATAACACATCAGGCAGCACATAGGTTCTTGTTTCTTTCCTGTTTCTTACTATGGTATCCGGTCGTTTTGTTCCATGTTTATCATACGTATTCTCTATCAACTGATTAATTGGGGAGACAGATGTTTCTGACAAATTTCTCGATCTGTTGCCATTGCTCGACTCGTGGTAAGCTGTATAATTCGTTTAAAACTATTTTTGCTGTGGAACGAATTTAATACAGCGTGTTACGAAACGACTTTTTTATGGAACAAAGTGTCTATTGTGTGGAACAAAACAAATTTTTTATGGAACAAAGTGACTTGGAACGAAACGACCATGAAATGAAGCGACCGCAATTCGTCTTTCTTACTCTTGCCTCACAAAGCTAAAGTTGCCAGCTTGTTGTTTTGATGGCTGTCCTCACTAATACAACATATCCAGAGCTTTCATTTCTTTTATGGTGCTATATAATGCCTTGAAGTTTTCTTTAGCAGTATATACCAACACAGTTTTGTAATTCCCTAGCTTTAGACATATGGAATGGCACGAGAGACCAGGCCAGTGACTAATGTCGAAGAGCCTGTGGCTATCAGCACGGTGGAGATTGTCCAGCAAACGCTGGACAAAAATGGAAGCGGTGAATTTCAGCAGGGGTAGGCTATCTGTCTATAACTGTATTGGAATTTTCTTGATTATTAATCAAGGCTGTTGCCTACCAGGAGCCCAGTAGCCTGGGGCTCCCAAAGAATAGCTCTGGGCGCCTTAGTTTTTCACAGCAACACCTTTCACTTCATATGTTGGGCTCCTAAGTTCTCAGCGTTTATCTCTGAAGGCCGCTTTAAAATTTTCTTAAGCAGCAGCCTTGATTAATAGTTGTTATATGGATGATGATTATTTTTAGAGTAACTTTAAGGTAGATGTACGTTGCAGTTACCCAGTAAATGTTATAATGTATTTCATTATGTTAGGGAAGAGGTTCTTGTCATGCATGACAATAAGAAAGTGGCAAGAGCTGGTTTCCTGAAGAAGTCGTCCTCAAATGGTATGTATTTTATGCATCTAAGCTCACAATTCAGACAGATTCCATTCAAAGTTCGAGCAATAAGTGCAAAAATTATTTACTAAAAATTTACTCACAACACGGTAACTTTTGGAATGCTATCTAAAACGACTCACTTTGGTCAATTTCTCTGAGTGACTCCACAATTAAGTTGTAAAGCATTCTCAAGAAACTTAATATCAAACATCATAAGAATGCTTAAAGTGTGTGTAATTGTGTTTTTAGTTCAACTAAAGTGAAACGTCTGTTTTAAGTGAAATGTGGCTGACTTCAAGTTCAATTTTCTCCCGTTTAAACTCTTCAGGGGACTAGTTGCATGCAGGGAATAGTAGCAGGGACTAGTTCCCTTGTGTGTGCCGACCTTTAGTTTTGGAGGAACTTCCTGAAAACCATGTGCATTCAGGTGGCAGGTCCTTCCTCCATAAATACCATTTTTTACTGCTTAACAGTATTTTCTGAGTATTTTTTGGGGGGTCTATAAAAAAAATTGAATTACAGGTTACACTTTGGGCAAGACAGACTCAGATTTGTTCGGAAATTATCAATAAATCATTTAGCAAATGACTTGCTTGGGGTGAATTTGAACCCAGCCTAGACAGGCCCAGAGCAAAGGGAAAGGTCTACATGTGTAACCTTAACCAAAGTCCTTATTTATTTTGTTGCAGAGACATATGCCAAACTGAAGATGATGGCAAATTATAGCCAGTCAAATGGGCAGAGGAAAATAAAACTGGAAGGGCCAAACGGAGAAAAGTTTCTTGAAGATATAGAGGTAAGGTTTTGCATTACATTTTACAGTTCCAAACACTTATACATGCAGTTGACTCCTATTATGCTACTACACCTTTGAGACTGAGAGAAAACAACTTTGGTTTATCAGTTGAAGGGGCATAGATAAAATAGCCCACTACAAGAATACTGTCTCAAGGACTCTCCTTTTAATTTGGTCATGTATTGTATTTCAACTGTCGTATTGAATATTATAAGCACACGATATGGTACCAGTACTAGTGAATATCCTATATGTCTGACTTGATATCCTTGAGGAGGCAATTCTAGATCTGCCACTGTTCGCCATTCCAGCGATCATAAAAATGAATACAACTTTGAGGGTTTAAAGCAGGTCAAGAAATGTCCTGGAAGCTAACAATGATTATCAATATCCTTATAGATGATGGCAATAACGCCTCTGTATGTACGTTTACTTTAAGAATGTTAGCAATTTACCATAACCACTGGCAGATACAGTAAGCTGCACCTTTAACTCGTAATTTTCTTAACAAATCAGGGGTGCAGCTTAACTGATGGTGTTTACAGTATATTGAAAAAGAATTTATTTTAATAAATGTTCATTTGTATTTACAGAACAATAGGATGTTTTACTGGCCCATGAGTGGGATTAAACAAAAGGGACCTTTTGCGAGAGCCAGATCAGGTGGCAAAGGAAATGCCACTTCCTCAAAGGCACATAGTGACTCAAAGTCTCCACCTGTAACTGTACTTGTAACACTGGAAGAAGCTTCAAGCTCCACAGCAGCCCTTGCCTCCATTTCACCACCACCAACGCCACCTACAGAAATCAGCACTGAACCAGCACTAACAAAAGGAACACAACCACCCACAACTCCACAAGCACTGCACAGAACACCACCACTGCCACAATTAACACCACCACCTTCACAGCCCTCAACTCCACAAGTAATTGATGACAACACATATCCAACCTCATCACAGTCATCTACCACATACACCAAAGAAAGAAGAAAGAAAAGATCCCAACCATGGGTTTATGTACCAGTCACTGACAACAATCAGGAAGCAGAAGAGTTACCAAAAAAAAAGGCCAAGGAAAACCAAAAAAGTTTTTGATGCATAAAACTAAGACATTTATTTAAAATTTTTAGAAAATGTTATTTGTCTTAATCAGCCTACTCTGCAAATGGTTAACTGTTGTCATGGATAATGTTCCAAGTTTTATCTATGAACTAATAGATTTTTGTTATTTAGTGTATAAAGATTTTTGATAGGAGGGTTATTTCTAATTTTTACCAATTTTAATCCATCCAGACATCAATAATTATTCCATACATTTTATTGTGAAAAAGAAAGTTATTAATATTTCCAATATTTGAATTTTGACATGCATGTTTTAATACAAATTGGACTTTAATTTTAGGCAGGTTTATTTATTAATTTTTTACTACATGAATAAACTATTAAAAAAAG
Organism: Montipora capricornis; assembly: GCF_036669925.1. Lineage (NCBI taxonomy): Eukaryota > Metazoa > Cnidaria > Anthozoa > Scleractinia > Acroporidae > Montipora > Montipora capricornis. Next base: position 50,991,050 of record NC_090885.1, read on the forward strand.
AATAATTCTTTGTCTTTGAAAATATGTTTTCGTTCTTTTATTACTTTTTGAACTAGACATCGTTAAGCAAGAAGTCTTTTGACACCCTTACCACTCTAATGTGATATTAGCTTGACTTTAAGCAGAATTGTGTGCAAAGTATTCCTAAATCAGATAAATGAACGAGCCATGTGTATGCAGAATTTAATTAATGCTGCATTATTTAGGTCAATTCCGTGCCTTTACCCAAACACAAGATGGTCCTTTCAAGTTATGAAGAAGAAACCAAATAAATTTCAGTAGGGATCACGAACCATGTTATTTTTTTGGGTGATTTCTTCAAGCATAGCATTAAAACTTGAAAACAGTTGCCCAGTTTTAATCCATATCTTCGACTGCTAGCAGTCCACCCTTTCTCTTAAAAGCCGTCCTGTTCTTATCCCAGCCAGCGCGATTGCAGACAACGACGTAACAATAATAGATTTAATAGGACGAGACAAGAAAGGATGGACTGCGGCTCTTTTGTAGTAAACACAGGATGAAAAAACAGGAGTTCCATGATTAGTGACCACCTGTGGATTTGACCTTTCCATGGGAAATTTATTGTGTGGTTATCACATTGCACGTGGTTTTTGCAACTTTCTAAGGTTGGAAATTCTTTACTGATCACATCATATGTGATGTGTGGAAATTAAATATCCAAGAATGAAAAACACATTTTACATGATAAGGAAAGGAAATCCAGATCTCTTGGATATGAGCATGTTCACTGCAGTGGTCAATTGAATTTCCAATGCACTTTATTCACTTATTAAGGCAATGTAAAAAAATCCAACGCATCAGTTACTGAATGCTACACTCTAGTACATGTCAACATCTACAGTATAAATATAAGCAATTTCAACGAATTGGAGTAAAACTACAATACAGTAAAAACCCACATAAAAGAACACCCATTTTTGGAGTTCAGGCTGATTTTGTTCTTATTTCAGTAACAGATATTTACTGAAAAATTAGCCAAAAGTTGTTCTTAAAATAACTGTTTCTAAAAAAAATACAGTATTGTGCAAAAGTAACACAAGCGAATTTCGACATATTTCTTGGCTTTTTGAAGAAATTTCGCTTCAAACGAAATTTCCCCGACTTTTCTGCGAACTTTCAAGGCATCTACTGTTTCATTCCTCCCGAACTTTCGAATGATAATTTGCAGTGGACGCTAACGAGTCACGAAATTTCGAGGGAAAGTTCGCTCTTTTCGATCGTTAGCTGCGAAATTTCAGAAGAAAATTCGCTCTGGTTGTTAGGCGTTCTGATACAAACTAAGCGGAATACGGCTACAGTTCCTGATTTGCTGTTGACTAAAGAGACGTAAAGAACATCTGAAATTACGGTCATCAACTCGATCAACTATTACATCGTTCTTACTTGGTGAATATTTGATTGTTAATGCATCCTAGCAGCTAAAAACGTCAGAGTTTTCAGTACAAACCAGCCGTTTTGACCACGTAAGCACTCAGGCAAGCAAAACTTGCACCGAGCGCCATTTGTTAGGGTAACCCCTTCATGTATCAAATCATGGCATTTCCCGCTGGGATTCCAGTCCCCGCGCGAGCAAGTGTGAAGTATCAATGCCTTGAAAACCATTTTCTCAATCTTTTGCTAATTAGCACTTATGCGGTAATCATGCCGAAATATTCTAACTATGTGAGAACTCGAATCGAGCTCCTCCATAACCAAGGCCTCCATCCAGCTGGAATACTGAAGACCTTGAAAGGCGAAGGCTTAGTTGTGAGCCTTTCAGGCATCACTCGCATGATCAAGAAACTGCATCTTACTGGCTCTGTGGCAAATTTACCTCGCTCAGGGAGACCAAGAAAGCTGTCTGTAGAAGCAAGAGCCTTGATAGATCAGCATATTCCCAAGAATGATGAGATGACGAGCACCAAGATCCAAAAGAAGCTGGCAAAGCGTGGAATTTCCTTGAGTTCATCCACGGTACGGAGATTGCAACAGCTGCAAGGCTGGGCTCTGCAGCAGACCGCCTATTGCCAGCTGATTCGTGACGCCAACAAAGTCAAGCGGCTGGAGTTCGTGCAACGCGTTTTGGAGAGTTGAGACACTTTCTACAACGTGATTTTTAGCGATGAGTGTTCGGTTTCCCTCCAGTCGTATTGCCGTACATGCTTCAGGATGGCGGACGAGCCCACCAAGCGAAAGCCAAAACCGAAACACCCGCTCAAAGTTCATGTCTGAGGAGGGATTAGCCGCCATGGTGCCACTAAGACTTGTATCTTTGATGGCATCATGGATGTTGATCTCTTCTGTAACGTACTAGAGACGATGCTCGTCCCATTTATCAGAAACAAACTTCCCGACCACTGGTTCATGCAAGACAACGATCCTGAACACACGTCGAGGCGAGCACAAGCTTTCTTTGAGAAGGAAAGCATTAACTGGTGGCGTACTCCTCTGGAGAGTCCTGACCTCAACCCAATCGAAGACTTGTGGCATGAACTCAAGTTCTGCTTGGAATCTAAAGTCAAGCCATGCATCAAGCAGGAGCTGGTAGATGGCATAAAGAATTTCTGGAAGAGGAAAGTCACGCCAGAGAAGTGTGCAAAATATATTGATCACGTTTTGCACAAGGTTGTTCCAGCTGTGGTGGAGGCCCGAGGTGCTGCAACCAAGTATTAAAAGACAGCTCTTGTAGGAGCCACCGCGCCCTGCTCACGATTGAATGCTGATTCGACATTGCACTGTAGGTCGCTAAAACGGCTCTTTTAGGAGCCATCACATCTGATAAAAGTCAATGATCAACGATTTTTTCTGTATCACAAACAATTTTTACAAAGTGATTTTAAATAATTGATTTCACAGTTAAACAGTAGAACTTATCTCTTCTGTTTATCGAGAACAGAAGAGATAAGTTCTACTGTTTAACTGTGAAATCTATTATTTAAAATCACTTCTGTAAAAATTGTTTGTTCTAAAACTATTTCCTGCGACTACAAAGTTTGGATAATGAGTTTCGTAATCAAAGTTTCATGTTCTGACCATGTGTGTCCACTTATAATTAATCATTGGAAATTAAAATAAGCCAAAAAAAGAATTACAAGAATTACTGCACGTATTGTAAAATAAGTTATCGTAATTAAAGTGGATAGGTTTTTTGACACGCCCAACGGGCTTGTTAAAATTAGCCTCTTCCAGGCGTTCAGTTGGTCAGGGCGCAACACAAACAACAGCCCACGAAAAAATTAAAAAAAGCGCATCGAGAGGAAGCTTTCTCTCACCACGCTTTTGTATTGTTTTCTGCGCTGAGCCCCAACTAACTTAATGCCTGGAAAAGGCTAGTTAAAATACTAAGCGATACTACCCATCAAAATGTCTAATAAGTGATTTAATATCCAAATGTGTTCATTTACTTACATTTCTAATCATAAGTGTAGTGAGAACTCTGAAAATCTAAAACCTTTGTTTAGCACGCACACACACGTTGAAGTTCACTTTGCAAAACTTTTTCAGTTTTGTTACGTTGCTAATCTTTGAAAAGTTGTTTGGGGCTGATCTCAAATGCAGGGTGTATTCTCTCAATGAAACGCTGCGTCCCAAATAAACAACGGGACTCTAAGTTAGCGATGTAAATAAGCCCTGTGGGCGCTTTTTTCGATTTAAAATAATAACATGTTCTATTAATTAGCGCACTTTTCAGTTGTATTGAGGCGGTGAGAAGTGTGTTAGTTATGGGGCGGGTTTGTGAATGCCACGTGAAACCATTATTTGTTATTATGCCATTCTTCCTCAATTAAACTCAGCCGAGGTGTGACTTTTCGTCTGAGGGGTTTTTTGTTAACTGTTCAAGCACAGCCATGAGATATTAGCATCATTTTTTTGCAATGCGTGTAAGACGCTCTAGAACTCTAGGCCTACTTTAATGAAGCATGCTCCTGTTAAATTGAACGAAGGATGCTCCTGTTAAAATGATAACTCTCAACAAACAAAAAAAGAACGGTAATTTTTTCATTGTTTCTATTTTAATCCAAGAAAGGGCTTTTGCTCGAAAGGTAACCAGTTTGATCTGCATAAAGTAACGCACCCGACCTAGTTTAATTTTTTAAACCCGCAAAGGGACAACCATCACGCAAGACATACATGTAGTAGAGTCAGTAAGAAAATGTCATACACTGTATAACATTCACTTAAGATATAAAATTAGATATTAAAAAAGATATTTACTTCACTAATTAATCTTTACACTGGCAAAAGTACTCAACCAAGGCTTTCTTGAAGTATCCTAAAAGGTAATGTGCGTGTGATATTTTCTTACAGCGGTTAAACCAGTACAGTGATACAGAGGCCATAAGTGAGAAGCTCCGCCTATTGAGGACCATCCTAGAGAGACTAGAGTGCTCGTTTGCTAAACAGGAGGCGAAGCTGGACAGGAAAGCAGGCGAAGCCGGACACGCTCCTCAATTATATGATGACTTCCCAAACACCAGTGCCACAGACACCTCAATGTACGCCACAAACCGCAGCCCTTTGCAACGTCCCTCACTATAAATTCATCCGCATTGTCAGTAGAATTTCCACCGCCTCTAGTTCTGCCGAGGCAGCAGGAGATGCCAGTTAATCTGCACCTGTTTGATGTTCCAGCCCAAAGGAGTGCTTTGCCAGAATTAACGGACAGCTCTGTTGAAACAGGTAAACAGTACTGTTAAGTTTGCTAGAGCAGTAAAAAAAAAGTGACTGAGTTAAGAGGCCCAGATTGCAATTAAAAAAAGATTCTTGACACCTTACCTTTCGTTCTCTCTCTTTCTAAGGAAAAAGGCATAAAGTTAGTTTGATAAAAATAGCGAGACCAAAACAGTGTTGCTAAACAGTATGCCCGGATTTTAAGTTTTCAAATTATTTCAACAACTACCCTGTTTCTTCTTCTGCTTTCCTAGGAAATGATACAGTCGCGGTCGGAGGCATGAACAATGTCCGGCTGTCTAGAAATGACTTCACCTTTGTGAAGGCTGCCCACAAACCCACAGCAATGACCCTACGCCTTGTGGACCACCTTTTCCCGAGGGACGTATTACTAAAATCAACGGTCCATGGTACAAAGGAATATGTTCCCCTGGACCAAACCATACTTGCTGCAATTAAAGTGCCCCTGTGACCAAAAAATCAATTCATATTTTTCTTTGTATTTCAAAACTATGTTAACAAAACAGTAAGTGACCCACATTTTAAGCCTTGATTTCAAAAAGACACCTCTTTACTTTAACTGGAATTTTCCTATGTAATGGTCTGCCGTTACTAACATTATGTTCTTGAGAGAGCTGGATCGAGGAGAAAATGATGTCAAAGGCTCACTAGTTTAAGAATGCAATACGTGTGTACGCTGCAGAATTAATATGCAGCAAGGGGGTTTTGGGCTTTCAGACTTTTAAACTCATGCTTTGCATATATAATAAGCTGCGTTCACACGCCGAAATTTTAAGCTAGTGAGCCTCTGACGTCACATTTCACTGGATCCAACCGTCTCAGGTCCAATCAGTCAGTTTTGAACGTGAGTAATGGCGGACCGTGAAATCCAAA